>NC_085139.1:267996443-268229319 GCF_024139115.2 Armigeres subalbatus | reverse complement strand
CGCGCAATGCAAACACAAAATTTCGGAAAATCGCGCGATCGGCACTGAACTAATTAACTTAAAGGATACCGGATGCCCGGAAGATGTAAGGCAAATCGCGCGATCGTCGCACTGAACTCATAAAGTAGGTCGAGGCTGTTTTCTGATAAATTTAGACTGATGGTAGACATTCTCCGGAAGAACGAAATAACAAAACGGCAGAATTACTTCCGAGGGAAGGATCACATTCATCATTGACTTATTCCGGCCCCATGCCTACTTTTGAAGTAGGGATTACATCCACCATTGATTCATTCCGGGCATGCACCTTAAGACCGGATCAAAACCACCATTGCCTTAATCCGGGCAAGCGCCTAACTTTAAAAACTCAAGCAACACACTTGTCGTAGACGAGTTACTAAAACCAATCAAGTCACATATAAGTTATTGCAACCAAATCAATCTGAATTGTTCTATTCGGGGAAAAGATCACATCTACCATTGATTTATTCCCGGAAAGCGCCTACAGCGTCACATCCACCATTGCCATAATCCGGACAGGGCCTACTTTTAAGGAAGGGATCACATCCACCATTGCCACAATTCTGGGCACACCTACTTTTAAAGAAGGGATTATTGTCGAGGCCACCGCACAAAGGAGAAGCCTAGACCGCGTTACGCTGTGTTGAAAGAGACGATAGACTGTCAATGACAACACTGACAGTTTTCTGCAGTTAACCGTACTCAATCAATAGCCGCTTTCAAGTGCGTGCTCTTTCATATTCATGCTTGATAATATCTGGAATTTTGTTTCATTAGGCCCTAAACTGTTTTCAAAGCAAAATATTGAATTCACGAGAACCTATAAATATGAGTACCAATCATTCTTGCATCATTCCATTGCCACGCTCTGATTGGTGCAGATTGCCATGAATGAGTTTCCGCCAGGTTGTAGGCTGCTGCATAAAAAAGCGCAGCACGATTTTTTTCCTCAATCTGACCCTGGAGATCTTATTGACAAGAACAGGCAAAGCAACCGCATCGCCAGGAACTCTTGAAGTGTTGCTCCATCGTCCTCAGCCACGCAATCGCAAACTTAAGCTTTCTCAAGAGCAAGGCAGAATCGTCAGCACCATCGGCATTTTCTGGTCCGGCATTGTCAAAATGAGGGCTTTTAATGCACAAAGGAGAAGCTTCACCGGACAGTAAGCGCGGCTCGGCGGTGTGGGTCTGACGATAGATCGTCAATAGACAAACGGGATTTTCGTTTGAACAAGATGAATTATTGACAGTGGCTGATTTTTCACCCGCTACTTCCATGCTCAGGCGCTATCGAAAAGTGCGCAAACAGCCAGCATGAGTTAACCTCCCAGAAATTGATATGGCGAAAGACATCTAACGCGGGTTTTCTCAGATAATGAGAACTTCTTCATGAAAAACCGAGTATGGTACCGGCATGTTATGATGGATGGTGTTCGCTAGTACGCCTACCAAATAGCTTGACGTGTAGGACTTACGTCTCTCTTTACTATACCGGATTTTAAAATATTCAAATCGACCGCGTTACGCTGTGCTGAAAGACTTTAAACGTTAATAAAGGCAGTTCGTCTCAGTGGACGAATTTCTGCGGTAAGCCCTCAATCGACAGATTTCGCGTATGCGCTTCACGTCCATAAAGTTTGATAAGACCCGAAAAACGTGTTTCAATAGGTATGAAACTGTTTTTCAATGAAAAACATTGAGCTCAAGGGAACCCATAAATATGGGTACTGCATAATTCTTGCATCATTCCATTACCACGTTCTGATTGCTGGTGCAGACACCAGCGAATGAGCAGTTGCCACCGCTGAGAGAGCCACATTAATGCTTTCAATAGCGCACGGGATAGAAATTGTACTTCGGTGCCAAATCAATATTCTAGTTCTGACTGGGACAAGCGAAGCAACTGCATCATTGATTGAACAGCACTTTTAATAGGGAATGAAGTCTGCACCGGGACCGCTTTTTCGGCCTGTCACCATCGAAGCGACCATCATCAATCCGAAACCCAGCCAGCACATCAGCAGTCCAATTCTACAGACTCCGGAAAGCAGCAATGTTGAGGCAGATATCAAGGCAGCAGCATGAGCATTCGAGCCGCAGACCGGCTTTGGCATCGGTGCTTAGCCGAGACAGGCTGAAGAAAAGCCACATGATGCAGCATGTATGTCCAAAAAACAAACGGTTCTTCAGAGAGCCAATAGAGGATCAATATTAATGCTTTCAATACTCCTTCGATAGAATTGTATTTCAAGGGTGCCAAATCCAATATTCTAGAGATAAAAATTTTATATGCGTGATTTGAGCATGAGCAGCAGCGAGTATTATGACTGCACACTAGAAGTTGCTACCCGTGATTGATCAGAACTTGGTGAAATTGTACAGAGAAACACAATGAGATAAAATTTTATGCGTGAAATGGGGCTTGGGACCAGCTACCCATTCTCAATGTACATGTTTCAAGCCCAAATATCTAAAGTCAATAACGAAAGCAGCTGGCCACGTCCTTGCTGACTCGCATAGAAAGGGGAGGATTTCGTTAGTCCGAATCTCGTTGTTACTAGAGACTGGAGAACACCCCTGCATCTCCACGATTGTGCTTGGACAGGATATCGTTTTGAGCTACAAAGGATAATTTATCTGGATTCACTTCGGTAAGTGATGCGATCTATGCGGATGGAAATAACACTCTCGCTGTCCGTTGCAAACTTTCACTTTCTGATTTATTCACTCACCCGCGCAAACCAGAGCAAATTACGACGATCATGGATCGTTTTGCCTTCCTCACAACAAAGCAAAACTAAACTTCGACGACCAGCCGATCCACTTACTGGAGAAATGACGATTGGATACAAAACCGACTTTCACTTTCCTGATTTATCTACTTCAAACGCACTTTAGAAAGCAAAATCTAGCTTTATTAACGACCAGTCGGTCCACTAACTCGAAACAAGAGCACAACACGCGCCAGAACTAGTTAACTTTACTAACGGGTCATAAATTATGGAATCACAAAATTCTGGAAGTACGGGTTCAATAATCATTTGGTCGTTCGGGCAAATCGAAACAAGAGCCAACACGCACTGAGATAAGAATTTTATGCGGCGTTTTCTATCAATAGTGTCAAATGTAGCTGATGATATTTTTGATTTAACCCTTGAAATTGGACGAAGGACTTCAACAGACCACCCAACAAAACAACAACGACAAGCTAAGCAAATAAGCATCTACCGGTTGAATTATTTGGTTTATTTGGCAGTCTTTGCAGCTGAATAAAATGGATGCTGAATATTTACTGAACAGATTTCTATTTCAGCATTTATCGTCGCTAGTATTCGACATGGCCTATTTATTTATTTACTGCCTTTTATTTGAAGAGTCGAACTTTACGTTTTCGTTTTTATCAATGCATTTCAACACATTTGAGAAAGTTTAACAAATGTACTAGACATATTTCATTTCAGCATTTGAAACTGGTTCTCTGTTCATGATTGCTATGATGTGGATGCTCTGAAAGGTGGTCGAATTCGAGTTTGAATAGTAATTTAATAAGCAAGCATTAGAAATCATTCTTAACGCTGTACTTTCTAACCGTCGGATTTCACATTTATAAGATCCATCGCACTTTTAATGGAAAAAACATGCTTTTTTTCAGTTTGAGAGAAAATCTGGATTCTAGATCTGGGAAATTTGTTTTATAGAAAAATAACGATTTGTTTCAAGACATGCTTTTTATTTTCGTGATTTGCTGGCTGTCGTAGGTAATCAACGAACAAAACTGCTGGATGGAATAAATAAAAATCATGTTGCGGTCATGCGGAACTAAATTTACTGAAAGCCGGACATAACGCCGTTGGTGCACTGGAAAATTATTGGAATGCTTTTGATGTTAGGAATCTTACATATATCATGCATAGATGTTGATCTTTATTGCGGCGACATTGGAATTATAATCTTTTGCATTTGACAATCATATCTCATAACCGATTATCAAAGAGATTTTGAGGAAGGCCGAATATACATTGATTTAAACTGTATTAAATTCATAAATATAAGCTTTGAGGACGGATTTTATTTTATCGTTTATCGACAGGCTGTTTTGCGTATTTTTCCTAGTGTACGATAGGACAACGACTTTGGCTGAACAATGGATTTAATAAAAAATCTTGTACAGTTATGATATAAACTGTAGTTTGACAGATCGACTTATTGGAATAAGGAATTCATTTCTTGCGTTCATATTAAGCAATGAGATTATTTTTGTTATGCATTGAGGTGAGCCATATCTAACAAATCAAGGATGGCTGAGATGGCAATACTACTAGCGGATAAGTCAAATGATAGCAGTTCGATGCGTTGATTTAGGAAAAAATTTTAAAATGATTATAAGGTAAATAGCGGTTGCTTCAAAATACGATCATTGGTGATCGTTATCGATACCTTCTTATGCGATATTGATTTTCGAGGTATTCTTATGTAGCCGAAATTGAGTCATTAAAGTGGTTTAAGAATGTGCCTAACGATTCAGTTAAGCAACAAGTTGTTTTCAAAATTGATCTGTTGTGGTTGTATAACTTCGCCAAAATTGTGTGGAACAAAGCTTGGAATGAAGTTGCGGTAAGAAATAATTACAGACGCCATTCAACACAAGTTTTGAGTTAAATCATCATACTGATGTTAGTTTAACTAGTGAATGTTTGTTAGGCATGCCTACAAAAAGCATTCAGTGAGATGTCCAAATCTACGCACATAATCTTATTTTGATGTTGAAAACGCGATTACACAGCTAATGCCACGTTGCGTACCACACCAGTCAAGCCGTTTGACGAACGACGAAACCGCCCCCAAGAGAAAAACGCTTCTTCGGCGCTGGGCTTTAGTATGAAACGAACAATGTGTGAAGTTGTTCGAATATTCATGTTTGACAGTTGGCGGCTCGGTTGGAAAAATTCAAAACGGTTTGATTTTGGTTTTGAGTTGTCGAGACGAAGATAAAGAACACCGAACATGTTTGAGCATTTTGTGGTGAAGTTGTCAGCAAGGCCCCATATATGTTTGATGGTTGGTGCTCAAGTTAGCGCTTCGGTCGTTCGTGTGTGATATTGCTATTGGTCGAACATAAATTGATTGTTCTCGTGCCGCTGTTGGTAAAACTTGGATGGATGTTTGAATAAACGGAAATGAGAGGTGGAGTCAATGTTGGTCACAACTGCTTGACTGTGTGTGCGGCCGTTCCGCATTAAAATTATAAACTATCAATCGATTTTTTCGTCAAATGTTGGATTTTGGACGTAGGACTTCCACGTCTCTCTCTTTACTATACTCTGGGTGTAATTTCAAAATATTCAAATCGACCGCGTTACGCTGTGTTGAAAGATTTTAAACGTTAATGGCGTTTCGTGTCAGTGGACGAATTTCTGCAGTAAACTCCTTAATCGACAGATTTCAAGTATGCCTTCCATGTCCATGCTTGATAATTGACCTGAAAAACTTGTTTCAATAGGCATGAAACTGTTTTCAACGAAAAACATTGAGCTCTCAAGGAACCTATAAATATAGGTACTGCATAATTGCAAAATTTGCATTCCATTCGGCCCACCGTTCTGATTGGTGCAGACACCAGCGAACGAAGAGCCGCTAAGGTCTGCCGAGAAGCCATAAAATAAAACAACGCGATTTTTTTCCTTTCATTCTGACCAAGGACAAGCGAAACGCTTCATCATCAATGCTGAACCGTAGCACTTTAGGTAGGGAATGAAGTCTGCACCGACCGCTTTTTCAGCTCGTCACCATCGGAAAAACGACCATCATCATCCGAAACCTAATTCAGCACATGAGCAGTCCACCCTACCGACCCGACAAAGCAGCAATGCTGAGCAGATACCGGCAGCAGCAGCAGGGTCAGGCCGAGACCGGCCGGCATCGGTGCTGGAGCCGAGACAGAATGAAGAAAAGCCACATGATGCAGTACATATGTGTCCAAAAACAAGCAATAGTTTCTTCCGAGAGCCAATAATAAGGAATCAATATCAATGCTTCATTAATGCCCTTCGGGATAGAAATTGTGCCAGGTGCCAAATCGACCCAATATTCTAGAGATAAAATTTTATGCGTGATTTTCATAAATGGCGTCAAAACTATGAGTAGATATTTTTTTTCTGATTTAACCGCTAAGTGGACGAAGGACTCAACTTGACCATGCCTTTAAAGATTCATAAGATGTCCAAATCTCTCACTTAATCTTATTTGGATAAAGAAAACACCGATTACAGCTAAAAACATTAATAAACTATCAGTAATCGATTTTTTCATCAAATGTTGGGTTTTTGGCGATGATCGAAAACATCTAGATGACATTGTTTGCTACTGACCGCACACAAAAGGCGAAAAGTGACTGAATATAATCGTCCCCATATTGCCAATTCTAAATCTTATCACCCGAAATCCCATGTCCGGGTGTTTCCATTTTCATTACTTGCAGTATGTTGTCCTCAGAAAAGAACACGTACTTCCCACCTCGAACTGGGCAATTCTAAGCTCGTTAACGCGGCTTATTATTTTCCATAAACGAAAAAGTCCGTTAAGTAGAAAATAGACGCAGCGAGCAACGTATAAGCAAAAGAAGCATAGCCTTCCTCGAACGCGTTGATGGTGATGACGCTTTGGCTGACAAAGAAGCGGGATACAAGACACTAGCTGATTGGCCCACCCAATTGGGAAGCAGAGAAGAGATTCAAAATAAGGTGTAAAGAAAATTGCATTCGCGTCGCAGAGCATTCAGTCTTTATATGCCCATCACTAGAAAATTCTCGGATATTTGAAAAGCATCGTTTTCTTACTTTTGCACTTAGCCGAAGCTAAAACAGCCTTTTTCAAGGCTCTAAGGGTTAAATAATGTTCTCCTTCAGTCGCTATCGACTTTTGGATTAATAGAAGGCCCTTCATTGGAAAAGGCTGAGATACAGTCTACATCCCCTGCTGAGCCAACTTGTGAAGCTTATTTCAGGCAGTCCTTCAGAGGTAGAGTTGCCGCTGTCGAGGCTAATATTCCGTGACCGGACCAGATACTTCCCTGAATTCGTTTTTTGATGATTCTTGTTCGAGGTGAATTTGATTTCGTTACTTGAGTGAGTATCTTTGCCAAGGAACGGTAAGTAACGCCTTCGATTATTTATCCTGTGTCAGTTTGAATAGAAGATTTTGCCAAGGAATGGTACACACAGCAATTATTTATCAAAATAGTTGATGTGAGAAATTTGGACATATTATGTATCTTGAAGGCATGGTCAAGTCAAGTCCTTACGTCCGCTTAGCGGTTGCGCTGTCATGGGCAGCACCCACTGTTCGTTTTTCCAATCCTATAAAATCTTCTGCCAGACGGAATGATACTTCCTATAGTACTATTTGTCGCTCAAAATGCAGTTCTAGCTCGCACTCGAATTCCGTTACATACTGTCTTTTATTTATTTATTTATTTTTTTTTATTCAGGAGCTTGTACACTATGGCCCCCTTTTGAAATGAGTCATAATTTACTTTTAAATGGGTAAATTGAGATTCTCTTTATAATTCTCTCTCCCTCGGCCACTGAATGGAGTTCGAAAAAAATATTTTTGGCCTTAACCTTCCGGGACTCGCACCGTTGTACACATTGGAAAAAAGAACGCTTGTCGCTCATACAAGAGCGGTGGGACCATGCGTGGTTGATCCCGGGACCATGCAAGGAGTCCCGGAAGGTTAAATGATAACGTGAGGGTCCTTTTCACTGGTCTATTTCATATTTTGACACAGTGTATGGAAATACATTTGAAATAGATAGAAAAGACCTCGACCAGCGAAAACGGTCTTCCACAGTCCTGAAAGAATCCAGGACAATTGATATTTTTGTTCACCAGAATAGAAAACCGGAAGTAATGGTCATATTCAATTCATTCGCTTTTACTTGTTGTTGGCCTGCCGACCCGCACCTTCGTTTTGCTTTTTGACCGTTTCGTACACAGAGTGAATTTGTAACACCAATGTCCGTTATGTACCCTCAATGATATTAGACCAGCTATATTTAAAAGCTTTGGAATCGAACCCAGGACCAACGAATTTAAGTATCGTTTTCTTTTAACCGTAAGCTTTTTGAAGTCGGCCAGAAATAGAAGAGCTATAGTTTTTGATTAATTAATCTACTGGATTTGTTCAAAGCTTGTTGTACCTACTTTTTTTTGAGACAAAAAAGCCTCTGCGCTTACTGAAAATTGATCGAATCGTAATGAATAATTTTCAGCCAGCGGAGACTTCAGCGGAGGGGCGTCAACGAAATCAGGTCCGTGGCAAGTTGAACCTGATAAATCAGTGGCGTGGGTTGGCGTGAACTTCTATTTAATCCTCCAGAAGGCCTTCTAGGAATCCATCCGGAGATTTATTCGTGAATTTCTCTCTTCTTGAAGAATATATCCAATCTTTTCTCGAGTCGATAGACAAGATTTTCCAGATATTTTCCATTGGAATTGCTGAATGAAATCGCCAGGAATTTTATGTTGCATGAAAATTTAACGTGAATTTTCCTGAAAGAGCAGTTTGCAGAAACAGTTTCTGGATAAACCTTGAGGAATTCCTGGGGAATTGGGAGAATTTCAGGAAGACTTTTCCCAGCAATAAATCCTGAAGGGGATTTTGGAGCAAATAAGGTACACCGGGGCAAGTTGAAATACGGGGTAAGTTGAAACAGAAGCTGTGTTGAGATCTGAAATGACCAGAATATATGATTATTTCTTTCAACAAACTACTCCCTAAGCGCACCATCTGACTGCCATTCCCGAAAGATTGCCGCTACTAGAAGCAATTCCTGTCATTGTTTATTTTCCACCCTATGCAAAATCTAAACCAACTATTTGACGTACCAATGAAACAGGTCTCAAAATGATGTTTGGAATAGTTTTTTCATGACAAATTTGCATGGTAAGCAATCATCCAATGTTGAAATAAGCACAATGGATTATGAAAAATCGATGGAAGGCCATTTTAATTTTTTGAAATATGGTCGTTTACGGTAATTGATCCCGCATTTAACCCATTCGAACGGTAAATAAAATGCGTGGTAATAGAACAAATTGAAACAACGATTCAAAACGTCACCCCTCGCAATTTTAAAGAAGTAATATTTTTCTCCAGAATTCAACATGGTCCCGTATATACTTTTGGCAAATAATTTTGGAAAATTCAACGACGTGTGAAATTGCAGCTTATCCCATCGACGAATTAACATTTGATAATATAATAAATTTGATTAGATTTTACAAACAAGCACCGCTTTACATTTATTTCTGATTTAAAAGTAATAGTGACATATTTTTTATCTGTGTACATTCGGAGAACATAAATTTATGAAAAGATCCAAACTTTTGACAAATAAATTTATATTCAAAATTTTCGCCCATCCCGCCATGAATGCTACAATCTTCCACAAAAAATAGGATGAAAAACGGTCATGGTTAAACTGCATGGTCTAAGTTTGATATTCTTTTTAATCTACTTCTCCTCGTAGTGAGAACGCTGTCACTCAAAAAATAAAACATACAACCGCAAAACATTTCGGTAACTTCACTTGCGAGTCCCAGTCCTCTTTCTCTAATTGAAGAATTTATGAGGGGATAACGCTAGTTAATTAATGTGAATTTATGGAGAAGCCACAACCGGGAAATAACTCAAGCTTTACAATTCATGTAAAACCAACCAATAGAACCACTCCTGAAAAGTGCAATCCGAGTGGTCACACAGTGGGACGTAATCAAATCTGATAAATTTTTCAGCGTACATGCGATCTCTAGAATTTGGTCCCTGAGAAATTACGTTTGTGACTTTGTTGTATAATGTCCTTATTCGCATAAAGAGTTCCATATTCAAGTTTTATTTTTGTGTAAAGGAGTATCAAAATCTGGAATGTGTGACTTTATGAGAAAGTAGAAAATATGAATGAGACAACATAAATTAGAGTTAATTTTCAAATTTCTAGAATAAAGTCTACTATTTTATCATTTTTTCTTAAACAGAGAGACAATTTTGAGCTCGTTTCTGAAAGAAAATAAAATCGTCATAAATTTACATGGGAACTGTTTTGCGAGTCCGGGCAGTACAGTCATCTTGATAAACCTCGTGGATCTTTGAATCTCACTTTGAGTACATATATTTTGTGGCAAAATTAAGTTATGTTCTGTATATGGCGCAGTGTTTCAACTTGCCCCGATATGTGGAGCAAGTTGAAACAATGCAAATAAAAATAAATAATTTCCCATTATACAAAAATATTTATAAAAAGTTGGATAAGGTTTCATATTTTTTATTCATAATCTTTGTGCCCAGACTTTATCAAACAATCGCAAACGGATTTAAAATTTATAAAAGGATGATTTTTTACAGCACTTTAAAGTTCAACTTTGGAAAAGCCGTTTTCAAACTCTGCTCCCGGTGTACCTTAAGCTTCCTGAGAAATTTTTCGGACGAAGTTCGACATGACGTGGCGTTTTCAGTAAACTCTAGACAACTTTCAAATAAATTTTCGGGGAATTCTTGGAGAAAACTTCCCGATGGAGTTGGTAAAACAAATTTTCGAAAAGGTCCCCTGAAGAAATTTAGAGAATAATAAATATCTTTAGCAATTTTCAGTAGAATTCTTGAAGAAACTTTCAAGAAAGCGCTTTTTTGAAGTTCTGAGGAAATACTTGCAAGAAAGAATCTGAGTAAGATTTCCTGGTTGAATTTGCAATTGAATTTCCATAGGAAGTTATCGGAAAATTCCTGGAAAATGTCCGGAAAATTTCTAGAAGTACTCCTGGAAATTGGAGTTGAAAATTTCTTAGAGAAAATTTTGGAGGAACTTTCGGAGGAACTCTTGAAGGAACTTTCCCAGCAGTTCCTGGCGGAACTTTCCGAAGAGTTCCTTGAAAATCTTCCGGAAGAATTTCTAGAGGAATTTCTGGAGGAAATCCCTAGGAAATATTGGTATAACTTTCTGGAAGAAGTTCAGGAGAAATTCCTGCAGGAACAGGAAATTCCTAGAGGATTTTGAAAGAAAGATCGAAAAAATTGCAAATCGATCTCGCGAAGATATTCCTAACAGAACTGTCCAGAAGCAAATCCTTATGGAGGAACTTAAAGTGTTTCTGGAAGATCCATCGCAAAGTTTCTACAGAACTTCCGGAGAAAATTCTGAAGAAACTTCCGATATTGGAGAACTTCCGAGCAGTTGGGAAGACTTTCTCCAATTCCTGGAAGATCTAGCAAGGTAAATTTTCTAGAAAAACTTCCGAGAGCTCCTGTTGGATAATATGGAAGGAACTTCGTAAAATTTAAGAGCTGGAGATATTCTTGAAGAACTTCCAGAAGAAATTCTTAAAGGAACTTCGGAAGGTGCTTTTTGGAAGAATTCGTCAGGAAGTTCCTTCATGAATTCGACTGTAAGTTCCTTCAGGAATTCCTCCGGTTTTTCTTTCAGGGATTCCTCTAGCAGTTCCTTCAGTTATTCCTTTGGAAGTTCCTTCAAGAATTCCTCTGGAAGTTCCTTCAGGAATTCCTCCGGAAGTTTCTTAAGATATTCTTCCTGAAGTTCTTTGAAGAATTCCTCCAGGAATTGCCTTCAAGGTTTACTCCGGAAGTTCATCCGGGAATTCCTCTGGAAGTTCCTTCGGGAATTCCTCCAGATGTTCCTTCAAGAATTCCTCCAGAAATACCTTCAAGAATTACACTCCGGAAGTTCCTGCAAGAATTCCTCCGGAAGTTCCTCCGAGAACTTCTCAGGAAGTTCCTCCAGGAATACCTCCGCAAGTTCCACCAGGAATTCCTCCGGAAGTTCCCCAGGAATTCCTCCGGAAGTTCCTCCATTTCTCTGAAACTCCTCCAGGAATTCCCCTAGGAAGTTCTCCAGGAATTCTCTGGAATTCTCCAGGAATCCTGGAAAGATCCTCCAGGAATACCTCTGGAAGCCTTATTCCATGGAACGCGGTGTATTCTATGCATCTAAAGGGCATATAACTGTTAGTCAATCGAATTGATCTATGGTTACACATGTAGTCGAAAGACCTGATTCAGGGATTTCTTGGATGAAACCCATACTATGAACACATTATTCTGCTGCATCACAAGGGCAGGTGCCATAATGGAAACAATTCAATGACTTTTAGTTGCATGTGAGCTAATTCTCAAGTCGATCAAAACCAATGCTGGGAACGCGTTCTATTCTATGTTTCACTAACGGGCATGTGCCAGTGCACTGTAGATCTAGAGCTTATTCAGGAATTTCTTGGACGACCAAAGACCTATGCTAGAATGCGTTCTATTACCGCATCACATATTTGAATCAATCCGGTAAATCTTTGAACCGCGTGTAGACCCAGGCCATTCCATGGATTTCTTGGACGACCTAGAACCTATGCTGAGTACGCATTCTGTTCCATATGTCGCAAAGGCTGCCATGTTAAAACAGTCGATCGATTTTTGATGCTCCTATAGACCTTATGGCTAATCCAGAGATTTCTTGGACTGTCAGAAACTCTGATGTGAACGAATTCTATTTACGTATCACAAAGGGCCTTATATATCACATTAAAGCAGTCCGATAGATCGTTGGTTACTCATATAAGATCTTAAGATCTCACTCGAATTTCTTGGAAGCGTGATACGCGAACAGAAAATCGTGATTTAACCGTAATACACAAGGTTACATGCGCCCGCAAATAAAGTTAAAGAATAAACATATCTTGTATTCACACATCAACTAGTTACACGTGAATTTAGCAAAAAAAAAATAACGTTTCATAAACATTGCAACAAGGAACATTGGCAACAACATTAGAAACAAGAATAGGACTTTTCATAAATTGATACTTAATTCTTCTGTCAGTTCACTTTTTGGTTTGTTTACATTTTTAAGCTGGCGCGTTTTAGCTGTAAATTGGCGCGTTTAGCCTGCATGGTTTGGTGCACGAAAATGCAGCAGCGCTTCAAAAATAAAATCGTTTTCTTGGAATATAATTGGTTTTTTCGTCCAGAATTTTCTTTATTCCGTGGCTATAGATAGTAAGTTAAATTATTGGTTAACACATTGGAAGTACATAATTTCGACCATTATCATTGTCGTATTCGAAGATTTGCTTAGGGGACGCATATTGAACGTCCCTCCCTTACAAATAAAAATTGATAAAGCTCTGTCCAATTAGAATCCGGAATCATTTATTGTATTGCAACGGCACGGAAAGTGACCGCTGTAAGAAGTGTTATGCATACGAGTATGACTACCCTAGGCGCTCACTTTCTATGGTATAAGTTTCATGATGTTCCTCGTGCAGCGAGTCAAGAATTAATCCAGATGGAAGCCGAAAGGAGAAAAAATTCTGCACACCCCCTGGCTTGATAATCTTTTGCTCATCGACGGTGGAACCTGGCGACGGCTTTGAAAGTTGTTCCTGCTGCCAGGTTAAGTTTGCTTTATGCAGACAATTTGCCAAAAAACCCAAGTGATTTGGCGAGATATAGCAAAGACCAAAGTGTTCATGGCCAGCCAAGATAAGACGGTGTACTCTAAGCTGTACAAAGAAGAATGTCTCAAAAAACCACGTACTAAGTTTTATGGAAAGCCCAAGGTCCGTGAAGTTTTAAAAGGCCAGATTTGGCGAGTTGCCACTTCAGCGGGAAGTCATCTAGTTGCACCGCGATAATAACGTAGATTTCAACAATAAACCCAATCTACCCAACTGCCCGCAGTTCCGGCCCATCGAGACATTTTGGGCAAAAATAAAGCAGAAGCTTAACAAAAGTTGATAAACAGTTCAGGACGCCACTCAGATGACCAAAACGTGGAACAAATGTGCCAAGGAAGTAGTTTCCGGAGGTGTGCAGCGTTTGATGAGAGGGATAAAGAAGAAAGTGCGAATTTTCACTAGAAAACTAGAAATGATTTGCATCTATATTTTTCTTTAAAGTAAATTACTTTTGTTTTGATGTATTACTTTATTTGTGTGTCAATCCGTTACCTAGATACAGATGTTTTATTATTCCGGATTCTAAATGGACATAGCTTTAATAAATATTTTATTATCCACCTTTCAAATTTTAATAACAATAATTCATTTACTCATGCCTCTCAAACAATTCATCTGATTGTCTTGATGTTGATGTATACATTTTGTATATCTTATGTAGGTACTAATCGGGAATCCTATGGTTGGTGATGGAGAATCACGAAATATCTCGAAAACGGTAATACTGTAGCATTTTTCTGTATCCATATATAATACAGTGGGCGCCAAGTGTGAACCCACCTTAATAAGACGAGCGTACACTGAAAAAAATTCCATGGTAACGGTTACTATTTTGTAGACTACGCCATGTTTTTAAAGCAACCACAAATTTTCAGTTAAATTAACCACGCATTCGGACAAATTCACCACTGATTCAGTTCATGCAACAACATACCACCAGGACCGGTTGATTTTTGCACGCATGGTAGAATCAAGGCAAGGTTTGTTGTCTGCTGAAAATCGTCGGTGCGTATTCTTAAATTAACCCTCGGAATGGTAGTTTCGACCGCAACATTTTTTTGCGTGTATGTAACTGGCCTAAACTTGGTCATTCGGTAATCGACATTCGCGGTGGTTACAAGTCCATCAACTTTCATATTCATTAATAAAATTCTCGCACTTAGTTTCATAGGGGCGTAACTGTATTGATCGATTTCTCTTCGTCGATGTTTTCTTTTCGGTAACAGCGCGGTGCGTTAGTTTATCGATGATTTGTGGTTTAGGTGTGATAAAGGATGATTGTATTTTTGCACCGAATCAATAATCACAGTTGTAGCACCAAACAATTGAGTTATTAACAAAATATAAAATCGATTAAGAGAAATCGATCAATACAGTTACGCCCCTATGAAACTAAGCGCGAGAATTGTACTCAGTCGAAGAAGTTTAATTATATTAATTATTTTTTTCTTCTTATTTATTGAAGAGGCCAAGAGCTGGTTCACCTCTGGGAAATATAATAATTATTAAATAATTGAGAAACCTAAAGTTTCTTCAGAAGTGGGATGAATCCATCGCCGTTTTAAAAATTGATAAGCAGAAGAACAAATTGCATTAATCTCTGGCCTGGCGGAGCCCGAGCCCTGTAAGACGCCATCTTGGACAAATAAGTTCGTTATACAACGTGATTGAGCAACGGCCGTGCATGAAGAAAAACGATATGCCATTTACGACGACGGGAAACTAACTTCGGCAGGATTTCAGTTCCAACGTGCAACGAGGAGACAATAATAGCTGGGGTCAACGATCGAACGCTCTGCCATGCCGAAAAGCTCCTGCATCCGGACGAGTTGAAGAATCTTCATTCCTGAGTTCCGAGAGGGTGCTGGTGTAACGAAGTGGCTTTCTATAATTGAACATTACGCATTGATGTACGGATGGCAAGATCGGCAGTGTTGCTCTACGCTAGTTGTCGATTAACTGGAGCAGCACGAGAGTGGTATAATAAATTTCGGGAAGTTATCAACACATTTGCTGAATTCGACAGGTTGATCAAGAAAGCTTTTCCTGATCAACGCAACGAAGCGGACATCCTCCACGAACTGCAGCAGGCGGTGAAGAATTCCGGAGAGTCCTATGAGAATTATGTGTTTCGAGTCAATGCGGTAGGAACCAACGAAGGAGTCAACAATGCAGCCGTCATCGTATACATCATTCGTGGTTTATCACACGATCTAATATATGAATACTTGGTATTTCGAAGATACGGTGACATTTACGAGTTGCTGGAACACATCAAATGGCATAAAACCAATTCTGCATCATCGCAGAAAAGAAATCAGGTCAACAATGGAGTTTTCAAAACCTGAGGGCAAGACATATGCAAATCAAACCGAAGAGGATGACATCGGCATTTGGTCTAACCGCTGCAACGGAAGTAGACGCTGAAGTCTATTCACTGCCCTGACCGCTTCAACAGAATTCCAGCGTTGCACTATCTGCCAGAGAACGGGACATACGGCTGTCGGCTGTCTCAAGAAAGTTGCGGCAGCTTCAGTCGTACCTCACTATGGACCAACGCCAGGACAAGGCCCTAGCAGATCGAGTGTTAATGTTATCGGATTTGATGAGCACCCACCGGAGATGGAACAATCTCTTCACACAGACATCGATTCCAGAGTGAAAGCTGACATCATTCTAGGAAATGAACTAAGGAAATATAATGCGTTGGTAGATTCAGGCAGTGCGGTAAGTGTTCTGAAAAATTCAAATTTACCTCGTAGTTTAAATAAGGAACCTAGTCATTTGAAGGATGAAATATTCGGAGCCAACTTTTCTAAAATTGTCCAGCTAGGTTCAGTTACCACGAAACTTATCATTAAACAGTCCGTCTTTGACGTAGTTTTAGTAATTGTACCTGACACTACAATGAGTGCTGATTTAATTTTAGGTCGTGATTTTCTAAAACTGAATCGAATACAAATGGTTAGTTTTTCCGGTTCAAATTCTGCACAGGGATCTAATTGCTACGACGTCGAGATGATGAAAAGGGTGTTCTTTGACGATGATCAGGATATTGGTACAGATATGATGCTATGTGATGAAAGAATCACATTAGATGTCGGCGATTCAATTGAAACTGTTAGGCATACGAAGCTAGTAACTGATGTTTATGTCCGCGACTACGTAAACCGGGTGAAACCCCCAAACCTTTAGTTCAGTATTCCTGTGATATCAAATTAAAGCACGACAAATACTTCACAGCTACACCTGCACGTTTGAGTTACACTGAAAATCAGGAACTTAATCGAATTGTCGAAGATCTACTGCGTCGTAATATAATTCGTGAAAGTGACTCACCATACACAAGCCGCGTTGTTCTAACCCGTAAAAGAAATGGTAATTATCGAATGTGTGTAAATTACAAGCCACTTAACCGACTCGTTGAAAGGATGCATTACCCGTTACCTATTATTGAAGACCAGATTCTGAAGCTTCAAGGTAAAAAATACTTTCCACATTAGACCTTAAGAACGGATTTTATCACGTGGAAATCGAAGAAAAATCGCGTAAATATACGGCATTTGTAGCATCAGATGGTCAGTACGAGTTTAATCGTTTACCATTCGGCTACGCAAATTCACCTTCAATCTTCGTAAAATCTAGACCAATATTTGAAAAGGGCGTAACAGCCAAAATTTATTCCTTCTGATTCTTTGTTCACATATATAGCTGTATATGTAGACGCAGAATCAAAAGGAACTTAAATTTTAGCTGTAACTAATTCTCCCATCAGATTCAACCATCAGAACGACATATTGAATTGGTGCGCGCGATACCTATCCCAACGTCTAAGAAAAGTCTACAACGGTTCATTGAACATTGATTAAGTTATTTTTCGTAAATTTATTTTACCTTCTAGTTAAATCGCGTCCCCTCTGTATGATCTTATGAAGGAAGGCATTGACTTCAATTTCACTGCTATTCACGTTGAAGCCTTCAATAGTTTGAAAGATGCAATTGTTTCTCGACCCGTACTTGACATTTTCTCTGCCACAGCAGAAACTCAACTGCATACTGACGCCTCCGCTGGCGGATATGGCGCTATTACGGTCTGGCAGATAGACGATAATCAGTTCCACCCAGTTATGATTTTTAGTAGGAAAACAACGCCATCGGAAGTTAAGCTGCATAGCTTTGAGCTCGAAACACTCGCGGTCATATACAGCATCCAACGGTTTCGAATCTATTTATTC
The DNA here is from genome assembly GCF_024139115.2 of Armigeres subalbatus. NCBI lineage: Eukaryota > Metazoa > Arthropoda > Insecta > Diptera > Culicidae > Armigeres > Armigeres subalbatus. The sequence continues at coordinate 268,211,545 of NC_085139.1, read as the reverse complement.
GGAATTCCCTTCACGATTGTGGCGGATTGTAATTGGTTGCGTTCTACACTGGAAAAACGAGATGTTAGTGCGAAAATAGGTCGTTGGGCAATGTTCCTGGAACAATATGATAACGACATCATACATCGAAATGGTGATCGAATGCGCCATGTAGATGCCTTGTCGCGGATACATTTCTATGTTCTTGATGAAGTTGAGTCTGATGTTTCGATTGTGTTCAATAATGCGATCTACGTGAATCAATTGAAAGACCAACATATTCAGCAGATGAAACAAAAAGTTGTCAATGGTGTGTTGAAAGGATTTGAAATTCGCGACAATACTTTGTACAAACAGGAAGGAACCAAATCAATACTATTTGTTCCACAAACCATGGAAGACTCCGTAATATACAAGTTCCATAATGATACCGGTCATTTTGGTATAGACAAGGTTTGTGAAATAATAAAACGGTTGTACTGTTTCCCAAAAATGCGTGAGCGACTAGCAGAGCACATCAAATCTTGTATCGTTTGCATAACTTACAACCCAAAAAATAAAAAATATGATGGAAGATTGAACAGTATCGAAAAACCGAAAATTCCTTTTGAAATGGTTCACGTAGACCACATTGGTCCGTTGGATACAACAAGAAGTGGAAACAAATACATGTACGGCATATGTGCCCGACTAGTTAGTCACAACAAAATTTTATCACAATTATATCAATATGTGTTACAAATATCAAAACTTGCAATAATTTTTGTTGTTATAAATTTTCTGCCCGCAAAAGATGGAGGAAATAAAATTTTATGATCGTCACTAGTATGATTTATAACATAATGTGTTATATTTATTTCTACCGAAAAAAATTTGCCTACATTTTTGGTGAATAGGAATTACTGGAAACAAAAGTGTGAAGTACCACCTACAGTATAACTTGAGATCTACATCAAAAAGTTGAACCAAGCTGGACAAACTTAATTGCCTACATTATGGATAATCATAATCTTTTCAAAGAACATAATTTGCTATAGTACTAGCTATTTTCACCGCACTTTTTTATGTAACACAACAGAGTTATATTTTTGTTCAATTAATACTTATATTACTAGTAATAATTTTGCATTAAAACTAGAAGAGATTTTTGTTACAAAATTTTTGTTATTTTAACTACTAATGGTACATGTGTTTATAACAACCGCTGTTTTATAAAAACTGCTGTAACAGAATAACAAGGTCTGATATAAATCTGTTACTATCTACTGGTCGGGTGACGCTATCACTAAGTTCATCAAACTGTACCCCACAAAAACAACTAACACCAAAGAAGTTAATAAGTATTTGAAATCATACATTTATGCTTATTCGAGACCGAAAACATTGGTGTCTGATCGAGGGTCGTGTTTCACTTCGGACAGTTTCAAGAATATTCCATCAGTTTTATTATTTGGTGTTATTCAAACGCGTAAGGTGCCGACTAATTTGTCCTCGTTTCTGACGTGTCTTGACATGCTAGTTGTACGAGATTTACCTAAAATACGACATAAGGAGCTGTCCATAAACCACATAGACTCTTGAGAGGGGGGAGGGGTTTAGAAAAAGTCTACGTTAGTCTACGAAGAGGACGACGGGGAGGTATACTAAAAAGTCTACGTAAGACTTTTTTGTTTTTTGGGAAAACGAATTCATACAGCAGCTTTGTGCGAAGTTCACTTGATTCGATTTTATTAGATTTTTCTGGTTTTTGCCAGATTTTTGCACCAAACAATCTTTCGAATTGCTCCCAGAAAAATCTTATGGATTTCACTGAAGTAATAATCCTGACACTACGGCTTAAAAAGCCATCCATAATTTCAACCTTAAGCAAATTCTTCTGTGTTGAGCAGGAAGAAGTTCTCCCAAAGTGTTCTATACCAAACTTTTGGAAAAATTTCAAAAATTTCCGCTTATGGATTACATTGATTACATTGCAAGATTCTACTAAAACATCTTTTGATTTTCAGCAGGAGACTTCTTTACAAAGAAGCTACAAGTGATTATTTAATTTCCATGGAAAATTATATCGCGCTTCAACGGAAAAATTCTTTAGAATTTACAAAAGGAACATATTTTGGAATAATATCAGAGAAAAGTCTTTGGAATTTCCAAAAGACATTCTTTTGAACTTGTAATGAGAAGTTAATTCTTCAATTTCCTCGAGAATCACTTCAGAATTTTTCACTGAAGATTTTTGAGAAGTCTCCAGGATTTTTTTATTTTCGGATAATTCTTGGAATTTTTTTCGCGAGAATTCTTTAAGGACATACATATAAGCGAGATGCTTCGAAATTTAACGACAATTTCTTCGGCAGTTCTAATGCAACTTCTTTTTGAATTATCGATGGAAAAAGAAATTGTTAAGAAAAAGATTCCACAAGAAATTATTTGAATTTCCCACCAAAAAACTCTTTGAGTTTCAAAAAAAAGCAATTCTTGTGGGAAAATATTTGTAATTTTCTTGAAAATTTATTCGAATTTTAACGATAAATTTACCACAAATTTAACTACAATTCTCCGTAATTTCCACCAGAAGTTATTTGGAAAACTCTTTGGAACGTCCACAGGATTTTTTTTAAATTTCCTCCTTTTTATTGTAGGAAACCATGCTAAAATTCAACGGGAAGTAACCAGGGAATCAATATTCGAGCAACGCCTAATAATATACCCTTTGTCATCAACAGAGTTTGTTACTGACAAACGCACCTTACCAACAAGCCTTTAAATCAGAACCTGAACACAATTATGACAAGAAACATTTGCCTTGCTTGCATGCTCTGATATTTCCGAGAATACGAAGGCTATTTAACTGTAATCAGCGTTATATTATTCTCGAATATTTCCATGAAAGTAGAAACTACGATAGCATAAAACCGAAATTTACTCTAGAGAGAATGCAAAATAACGAAATGAAAAGTTAGCAACAAAATTATCTTCTTTTTTGTCGTGGACAAAAAATTTCGGATCTTTGTCATTATTATCTCCGACAAAAACAAAGCTTTGTCGTTGGTTCTCTTTTGTCGCTTGTTTCGTATGCGCATCGACAAAAAATTGATTCCCTGGAAATAACTCTAAATCGCGGAAAATTAATCGACATTTTAACGAGAAAACTTTTGGAATTCAGAAAAAATCTTGGGATTTCAACGAATTATTCAGCGGGATATTGCAAGGGAATTATCATGGAGAGTTCTTTTTGGAGTACTACCTGGAAACTTTAAGGTTATCAATCCAGCGAGAAATTCTAAGGAATTTTTTACAAAAAAGCTTATGTATACTTGACGTTCTCGTAATTTTCAGAAATTCTAAGAAAATTCTGTTGGGTTTTACAAATTTGAATCGGCATAAAGAATTATAATTCCGGATGCGTGATGCCGGTGGAGATGACACTTGCTCCTCTAAGGTGGAATAAAATTCAACTAGAGGAATTAAAATTAATTGGCTTCGAGGGAATTTGGTTTTCAGGAGCTACGGACATTTGATTTCGTTTTTGAATTTCTAATTGTTGATATTGTGTTGGATTTTGTTTTAGTTTGATTTTGTTATGTTTGAAATTTGAATTTTAGTGTAATGTTGCTGAAAAAAGTGATTGATTTCCATTTTTTTGCCAAATCACATATATTTTTTAAAATTTGAAATAGTCTACGTAGAGCTTCGAGGGGTGAGGGGAGAGTTTCAGGAAGAAGTCTACGAAGTCTACTACTAGGGGGGTGGGAGGGGGTTGAAAATGTGAAATTTCGGTCTACGTGGTTTGTGGACAGCCCCTAAGGCTTATGACAAGATCCAAACATTGCAGGACTATAATAAGACGCAATACGACAAACATTGTATCAGGAATACTGTCTATAAGGAGGGTGATTTGGTGATGATTAGGAATCTCAAGACAGTGGGTGAGAATTCTAAGTTGAAGCCTAAATACAAGGGTCCTTATAAGATTAAAAAGGTATTAGATCGGAACCGTTATGTTGTATCGGATATCGAAGGATCAAGTGTCGAACATTCCGTTCGAAGGCATATTCGATCCTTTAAATATGCGATTATATAAATCTCAAGCAGACGTCATCAGTGAGGATGACGACCAATTACGACCAATCAAATGTTGTTTCTCGGGAGTCCGAATCAGAATTCGATGGATTCGGCGCATCAGATACTGAATCCGATTTTGAAGGTTTCGATAACTGATAAACGGTTGTTGATTGATGATTTCGTTTTACTGATCATAACATTATTGCAAGTAACAGGCTAATTATTATACCGCACACTAGGAACAAAAGGTAAATTATCGAAGACAAACTCGAGAGCATTTTTAAAAGTTTCCATTGAGGGCAATGGAATAGTCAGGATGGACGAAGCTGTAGCATTTTTCTGTATCCATATATAATACAGTGGGCGCCAAGTGTGAACCCACCTTAATAAGACGAGCGTATGTAACTGGCCTAAACTTGGTCATTCGGTAATCGACATTCGCGGTGGTTACAAGTCCATCAGCTTTCATATTCATTAATAAAATTGTACTCGGTCGAAGAAGTTTAATTATATTAATTATTAAATAATTGAGAAACTGCGCCTACAATACTTAGGAAGAAAATACATATCACCTTTCTTGTTCCAGATTGAGACAGTAATCATAATTTGGTGTCAAGTTCATATGTTTTCTTGAAAATGGTCAATATTTGAATGTGTGCTTTTACTAAAACCTATTTCTTTTATCTTTTCCATCAACTTAATATTGTTAAAACGTGTATTTTAAAGTCACGTTTTTGAGGTAAAAAATTGGTGAGATATTGTGGTGAAAATATTTTGAGATATTTCAATTACATTTATTTTCGATTTTCTTCAGTGTAAAATAATGTTTTTCACATCTGTAATACTTTCTACATAAACCTATTTTAGTCCCCTACAATTCGTTCTCAGACAATTTTTTGTCGTACAATGAACGGTTTCCGAGTTACAGTTTTTTCAAATCAATTTATTCGAAAACACATACGACCCTTACTTGGGGGTCGCTTTTTTTAATCAGTGGAAAACGGCCAGTCGGATATGCCGAAAATATGTGCAAATTGTTATCCCAATTGAAGACGATCGTGTTAAAAAATCATTATTTTCATGTCATTCTGAGTGAAATCCTACAAATTAATTTGATGTACACACTGCCTAACTGTTATTGATATAGGAACAGATACCCTAGTACTTTATTCGGAGGAATAGCCCAAATTTCCCCTTGTCAAGAAATTTGAGCTGTCGGTGAAAAATTGCTACCAAGGTGCATAACAAGTTTTCAAAGCTTTCACTCTCAGACTTGCGAAAGCGAGATATGTCGTCTTGAAAATTTCAATGATTTTCAGATGATATTTACAAGGACAGAGACCTGTTATCAAACTAACTTATTAGGCTAAGCAGTTGAAATGTATTGAAAAAACATTTGGACTAATAAAACGCTTTGCTTGCCGGAAGTCTAAAGTTCTTTCCGGTTATTCTGTATCTGAACTTTTTGCCAGTTCCTAATCCACTTTCTATAACTGTCACTACATCATCCCAACACGAGTGCTTGGTCTAGTTCTTTGAATGGCACACGGTCGCCTATTCAACAAATAATAAAATATCTTTCCTGGAGAGGTGTTCAGTTGATAATAATAAATTATAGATAGTAGAAAAAGGCACTAGCGGAACAAAACATTATTTTGCGTATTTTCCCCTCAAACACAAGTTATTCTATTTCACCACTCGGCTATGTTCGATGACTGCTAAGAAAGCATTATTTCAGAATTACCCTACTTCACGCCCCCTTTGTGCGCAACAACACAAATTGAGCATTTTTATGTGCACTTCACTTGCTGCCGCACCATCTCGCATCGGCAGGAGAACCCTTCTTCGTTATCTCCGCCAAATTGGATTGTTCACTTTAACATAATGAGAAAGAACGAAAATGAAAACGAAATGGTTCTTCAGGATCTCGCACACTCAGCCAAAGTGCGTCATAAATTGGCATTCTTTAAGGACACTCCGCTTGCCGGCATGCGGCACCGGTTTCCGCCAGTCGTGCCATATTATGTAAATCTATATTGGAAAAAGGCATCTGCTGTTTGGGTTTGATATATTTTAGGTATTACCAGCCAAAGGCGTGCCCTGGGTGTTAAGTTTCAAATATTAGTTCGGCGTAGACAGGCTGTATCGTCGAAGTTTTCAGGTAGACCATAAAGTATGTGTACTTAATGGCCTAGCTGAGCTCTCAAGTACGAATCATATAGTAGAAACAGATTTACCTAATACTGTAAAACGAATTTATAAGGCCATGTATTAAAACGATTCAACTAATTTATCATGTTTTTTAGTTGATTCGTTTCATTTGATGTGTTCAGTTGTGTGACCTCCATGTACGAATTATGTACCGTAAGCATCTGTTGATAAGCACCTATACCCGTTGAGTTTTCTCCACTGATACAACTATGTTTCGATGGAGTATAGCAGCACATTTAAAATTCGGATACACACCACTGATAATACACGAAACTCATTCGACCGAAACCCATTTTGCCGAATAGGTCATTCCGATAGATCATTTGGTCAAATAGGTAATTTGGCCGAATAAGTCGTTTGATGTCTCACTTCTGAATCATCATTTCTTGCTTCTCACTTTTCACTATGAAAAATGAGAAATAAGAAGTATGAAGTGATGGATTAGAAAAGAGGTGTCTTTCTTCTTACTTTAATCACTAAATATAATACTCCTCATTTCTTACTTTTCACTGTGAAAAGTGAGGAGTGCAAAGCGAGAAATTAAATGTCTTACTTCTCACTTTGCACTACTCACTTTTTTTCAGTGAGAAGTGAGATAGAAGAGTGATAAGTGAGAAAGAATACGTCTCACTTTTCACTTCTTACTCATCACTTCTCACTACTCATTTCTTACATCTCATTTCGCACTTCTCTATTTCCGCAGTGAGAAGAAAGTAGTAAAAAGTGAAGTGATAAGTAAGAAGTGAGACGTCCCACTCCTTACTTCCCACTCCTTATTACCTACAACTTACTTAACACTGTGAAAAGTGAGAATTATGAGGTTGGATGTGAGAATTAAAAGCCTTAGAACTTCGGAAGAACTTGTGATGCTCTTTTTTCCAAAACCTGTTAATGAAACGCGATTTTTGTAAAATTTCAAAACTATTTTTATTCGATTGATCTGCTTAAAATTCTCGTAGAAAACCACCTAAATCATAAAAAACTACTTCATTTGAAATCGTGTTTTCGCGGCTCTCACGTACGGTCGTGGATTTGAAAATCTCGTGAAAAATCTCAGGAAAATCCGCGTATATAATGCGTTAATCCCTAAATCTGTGTGAAAATTAACCCCAGTAACAATGTTATTGGAAACAATAAGATGAATAAAGACTGCTCGAGTAGCATTGGCAGTTAGCACTGTTAGCAACAAATCTAGTTCTATCCCACAAACCCAACGCAATTCAGGAGCAATACTAATATTCCAAGTATGTACTGTTTCCATGCCATTTCTCTAAAAGCAATGTTTTACGGTTATGGAATTTCATCACCGCATAGTTTGTCGAGGTTTTTGAATTGTGAACTTCCACAATAACAATAACGCGGAAATTCCACCCAGGACCACATTCCAAACCACCAACTGCTGACTGTCGACTCTGTCTGTGCTCGCGTCCCGCGCTGCAGAGACACGAACCTACCTGTCGGTGGTGTGGTGTGCCCAACTTTGACTTCTGATAGAACCGTTTCCTATCCGCTCTGTCCAGAATGAAATCCGCCCACCGGACACAGTTTTCCACTTTTTTGACTCATTTCCTTGGGACGTACGGACGGAAACTCGATTCGGTTGCGCCCGGTAGTCTCGCCGTTGATAAAAAAAAGGACACGATATGCAAATCAGATCCCATGTACGGGTTTATGGCTTTTCGGAGCCCTTTTAATGTTTTTGAGTGATAGCGAGCCGCATCAACACAGGGGGAAATGAAAGTGGCGTTGATTTCCATTTTTTCGTTCTACATACTGCAAAGTGTGTAACATTTAGTGACAATGAAGATATTGTCGCTCCTGGTCATTTGCGGTAGACTCAACAAACATAACAATTAATTTCATTGCATTGCAAATGAGTGTAATCAAAAAAATTCGATGGAAGTAGCTACAATGGAGCAATACATCAGGTGAACAAAAAAAGGTGGTCAGTGGATTTTCGCAATTCTCCTTGCATCTTTACAATATTTAAAAAATTCTCTGGTATTTCGGAGATTTTCATGCAGGATTCGCTAATTACCTCACAACTGGATCTCAAACAACGAGCTCCATCGTCGTTGTCACCAGAGAATAAATAACAACAGAAATTCAGGATCAGGAAGTGGGGCTGGGTCAGCCACACTCTACGTAAGGGAAACGAAATCTGTAAGCAAGCATTAGACTGGAACCCAAGCGGGACATCGCAGCAGAGGCAGACCCAGAGGCTCATGGCGAAGAAGCCTCAATAAAGAAATAAAAGAAGTCGACCGAAATCTAACCTGGCAACAGGTTAAAGCGATAGCCGGGCATCGCTCAGGATGGAGATCTTTCAAGTCGGCCCTTTGCACCACCGGAGGTGTACAGGATCCATAAGTAAGTAAGAAAAATTCACTAATTACTCTCCATAAAGAACTGGAAAGAGCTGATGATTTCCCACATATAAAGAATAAAAACTACAGGTACAGCGGGGATTATTTTTAGAAATTCTAATACTGGGCATTCTAAATGGAAAAAAAAGACCATTCTGTTCAAATTCCAATAGCGGGTCATATTTAATAATATAATTCATACATGGCGTTAATTCTAGTCATATCAAATTCTAACTAGGGGGTCCCGTAGCGTAATTGGCTACACGTTCGCCTAACAAGCGGATGGTCATAGGTTCAATTCCCAGCTCCTCCCCCAAAACCTCGTCAGTCGTTGGATCCGTAGCCCATACGGTGGAGTTTGGGGTACGCGCCTTACCGTCACGGCTGCCTGATGACGACTGACAACTTGTTCTTCTCGGAGTCATTCCTCCAACGTTACTCGGATAAATGGGAACCGAACAACGCAACGATCATTGGATACACGACATGGGCAGTGAGTCGTAAGAAGTAAGAAATGAGGAGTGAAGAGTGAGAAGTGTTACGTCTTACTTCTTACTTCTCACTCCTCATTTCTCAATGCTCACTTCTAACTTTTCGCAGAGAGAAGCGGTAAAATACGAGTGAGAAATGAAAAGTGAGATGCTCACTTCTCACTCATCTTTAATCTCTTCTCACCTCTCACTGCGAAAGTGAGAAACGAGGAGAGAGAATTCTGAAAATGATGATTGATTAGTGAGAAGTAAGAATTGGGAAGATAGTTTCTTACTTCTTACTATGAGAAGTGGAACAGTTTCGGCTTAATGACTTATTCGGCCAGAGAATAGCTTGCAGTGGTCAACGAGAAAGTAAATACGGTGCGTGTTTTAGTCGTCGCGGAAATGGCTCATGCGCGTCTTGCGTTTTGCTCTGGTCGAGACAAGTGCGATCTTCCGTAGTTGGCTATCGGGCAAGTAAGTACAGAGTGCTGCGCTTCCATTCGATCGTCCAAAGCGCAATTCTCCTTAGTTTTCATATGCCACCAGGCGTGCATGTTTTAACTTTTTACTTGTCGCGAGACATCCCATAGATCGCATCGCTTACTGAAGTGAATCCTAATAAATTATCCTTTGTAATTGTAACTAAAACGATATCCTATCCCAAGACAATCGTGTAGATGCTGAGGTATACTCGGTCTCTAGTAGCAACGAAAGACGGACTAACAATCTTTCCCTTCCTATATGATCGTAAGGACGTGGCCTGCCCCGTTCTTCTTCTTCCTCCGGCCGACGCCATTATTGACTTTAAATACTTGAGCTCCCAAATCGTGAACATTGAGAATGGGTAGCTAATCCCAAACCTCATTTATTGTGTCTGTACAATTTCGCATTTTTTAGTCAATCACGGAGTAGCAACTACGAATTGTGCGGTCATAATGCTCATGCTCATTCTCATTAATGACTTATTCGGCCAGATGGCCCATTCGACTAAATTATTATTCCGCCAAATGACTCTTTCGGTCAAATGACCCAATGGGCCAAATGACCAATTCGGCAAAATTACCCATTCGGCCAAATGCCTCTCGGCCTAATAGTTTGTTCGGCCAAGTGCCGTTCAGCCAAATGGCGTTCGCCGAATGGGTTTCGGCCAAACAACCCGTCTGCCACCTTTAGCAGTGTACTCATACTGTTGAAGACCTATTGACACTTAGCGTGGTGACAATACTTATTTATGAGCATGCTACGAACTAATAATAAGTAAGATTCGTCATGCCACACCTGCTATCCACCCTGTCCATGCGCTGCGGACACTTTCGCCGTCCTGCTAGAGGAGTGCTGTGGCATAGGTGGTGTCGGAATGTTTTTGCACACAGGTGATGCATGGGGATTAGGGTGCAGAAAATAGAATTTTCTTTTTGATGCCAAACGTCGAGATCTGACGTCAATTCAAATTTCGAATTTTAACACCGGACAATGCAATGCACAAACGATTTCGTAGCAAAACATATCCCCCTATGCAACATTTGAGGTAAATCGGACATGATCTAGGGTTGCTTAAAATAAATCTAAACGATTTTTTTCAATTTTTTGAATTACGTCAGATCTTGACGTTTCACGTACTTTTAAGTTATTTGGCATCAAAAACAAAAAAATTGATTTTCGATTCTTCCTTTTTCAAATTTCAAAACTATAATGAATTTTAGGCACCCCTAAATCATGTCCGAATTATATTAGGGGGATTCAGTTAACGGCGTAGGTTGCTGTGTATCTGTTTATGGAAATGTTTCATAGGCGATTTGAAATATGTCCCTAGTGATTGAGTGTGAAACATTTCGATAATCAGATACGCAGCAACCTACGCCGTTAAGTGTATACCCCTATTGTTTTTTTTTTATGTTTGTAGATAGGTACCGGATGAGTGCTAAAGTTTTAAAAGAATCATGGCCTATTGATATACGTAAATATTCTCTACCTCTTGAACGTCAAAAAGGAACTCACTCCATTATCGAGCGCAAAATACTGGATGGATTATTGTTTTTTTTGTGAAGATCTGAAATCTTTCAATTCTGAAATTTCTTGGATAGTTATGATTCATACACTGATTCAATTAAGCATACCCCAAAGCACATAACAAATTCAAAACAGGCTCATAGATCGTTGGATACGCGTAGAGATCACCATTTTTGTTGTCGTTTGAATAAGATTTGAAAAATTAGCAGTACCAACTACGACGTGAATTAGCTTTCTACCATATAGACGAATCCAAGTAAAAATAAGAAGAAGACACACGACGGTGTTAACTTTGACAAATCCTACAGCAAAGGATAGGAAGATCGTTTTGAAATGCTTATAATAAATTCTAGACAAAATGTAATCAATATCTGATTGATGTATGGTACGGAAAAAGTTCCGAACTATATGATAGATACATTTTTGGAAAATATTCAAAAAATTGAGGAAGGCTTCTAAATATGTAATTCAGAACTTTTTCCGTATCGTACATCAATCAGATTTTAATTACAACTTGGCCAGGATTTATTATAAGCATTTTAAAATTATCTTCCTATGCTGTGCTGTAGGATCTGTCAAAGTTAACACCGTCGTGTGTCTTCTTCTTATTTTTACTTGGATTCGTCTATCGCAATTCCGGTTTCTTGTTAATAGAAGGCTGGTAACTTTTTATTTTTGATTTGGGCATTTTTCGTTATTAATTATTATGAAATCACTAAGTCAAAGTTTGAAAGAAGTTCTACGGTGAAGTATTTTCATGTAAAATGGGAAATACTTTACTTTACTTTTCTGTAGCAAAAACTGAAAGTCTATGGAAATTTGGTATATGTTATCCCGAATAGAAATAAATTGTACGCCGAATAGTTGGTATTATTAGTTTTCCATTCGCCTTATAATCATCATATACTGTATGATACATGTACATTTATAAGATTAATAAAAATAACGACCCAATCATTAAAAATGTTTAACGTATCATACATGCTGTAGTAAGGATTACCTGCTATAATTTTATTGTAAACGTATCTTATCGTAAATGATTTCGATAGCTATTTCCCAACACAAAAGTTAAGTGTTTTCTTTTTCAGTGTATTAGTGACAATGCTTTCGACAACAGTGTTTGGGCCAACCGCCATTTAAACTTTTCTCTAAAAGTCGGCGGCGATGTTAATTGAAAGAGTAAAAAGTTTATTTGCCAAAAAGGATGAAAATGCATGTAAGTGGAAACTTAATTATAGGAAATAAAAAAACTGATTATATTAATGGTTTATTTTCTAGAAGGAGCACGATATACACCTCAAATTGGGAGATTCAACTGCGAACCACAGAAATGCTTCAAAAGGTGAGAATAATCTATGATTTGCTTTCTTTAATGTATGTAAATGACCTACAATCCATCCAATAATTGAACAATGTTGCAACTGGCCATACCATTATGGATACATTAATCCCCTCAGCACAAACTATCAAGTTTTTCCGTATGGCGTCAGAACCTACCGCAATGCCCTTTCAATCGACCTTTCTCGTCAAAAACTTTTATTGCGTAATCGAGTAATTTATTCATTTAATGCAAGTTTAAAAAAAACATCTTGTGGCATGTTCATAACACATGACATCATACCCTTCAATAATTTCTCATACTTTCGATTGATGCACAACGAACGCTCAAAGTCGTTCGTTGACATGAATGATGTCTCAGCAATTCTAGTCTGAGACCTCAAATTGCAATACACATTTAGTGTACCGATTACTAAGTTGCGATGTCATCAATGGCCTTCTCTAATTACACTGGCTTCGACTGTCTCCCGTAGGTAACCCTGTATTCAAAAATCGTTAATAAAGGCATATTAGTTTCAACCGTTCATGAGGTAACGCGTAATTATTGTTGATGACCGCACGGGGTCCTTTGGACCACCACATGGCGACACGTGAATAAGTGGCCGAATCCGGCAGTTAATAAAAACTTTAATAGTGAAAACAGTGAAAAAACATTTCAAGAAATTGATCAGAGTGTGTTGAAAATGAACTTGAGTGTGGAACTTCTATTCTTGCGCTACCCGATGGATCTGTTAAAAAACTTTTAACCATGTGCTATAAAGACCTCCGAAGTGAAAAATGTGCTTAAATGTTCGTAATATGAGCCAAAACGGTGGATTGCTACTAAGAGAAGTCACCGAAAAAAAGCCGCCCGCGTAGCGTAGCCACACTGACTTCGATGTTCGGACTCGAGCTGCTGCTTATATTTGTGACCAGATTGGAGGAAAGCAGTTTGTGCAACAGTTCGAAGAATTTCATCGATTCCATCGATGGTTGTTGTTATTTGTTGGGTTAATTAATTGCAACGAATACAGCTAAGTGTAATTGTTTTGAAATGGCGATAAACGAAAAGTGGCGTTTACGAAACGACCACGGGCATTCGTTTCTACGACAAAAAAAATTAGTTTTAATCAGATCCTGATTTACAACGAACTGAAGCTAAGTGGATTTTAATATGCAAAGGCGAAGAAGCCGGGAATTGTCCGATGTTCCGGATACCACACACAACAAATGTGAATCGTGATTTAGTTTTCTGGTCGAGTGACGGATTCTGGTGTCGCATTGCGCATCTCGATTCGACAGCAATTTCGTACGACCGCTTACATGGTTTGCTCGTTTCGAGTCGAGGTGCGCAATACCACCCTGGTTTACTGAAATTTACACACGGAAGATATAAGTACATTCGAGACGAAAGATAGTTCAGCTGGGGTAGAAGATTCGTGGTCATGAGGAAACGTACAGCTGCCGGCGGATGAGAAATGTTCCGGCATGCGACGTAGACATGGTGAAACCTCCGAGATTCTTTGGAGGAAGTTTCTGGTAGCTTCGAGTTCACTAGGACATCCGAGATCGTAAGTTAAATAGATATGATAAGTATGCATTTTTTTTTCTAGATTGTAACTTTCGTGCGACATTTTTGCTAGATGAACTCCAGTTTTTTTTTGGAGAAAATTTTGTAATTTCTTTGATGGCTTAAAATTACAACTGTGCATCGTATATTAGGTTTCGTATTAATTATTCAACTGCGTACTAGTTTCGTTTTCGCGTGTATTAGTTCATTTATTTGTATTATCTACTAGTGAAAATCACATGTAAACTTCAAAGAAAACCGAAACTGTTTTTTTTACATTTACGTAGAAATGAATCTTTTGTGCATTTTAGAAAAATTACAAACACAGAAGCTCATTGAATCCAATATTTAGCATATAAAAATAAGTGTTTTCGAACGACAAAATTTTCTTTTGCTAGTTACATGCAACTGAATTGCGCGATACAAAAGTAAAGCCGAATCATCCGAGTGTAGATGACCTTGAACACGCCGCTTATTAAGTTTTATTATTCAATTATACATTATAATAAGATTATTGCCACAAATGGACACAAAATAATGAACTCAATAAGCAACAAACTAATAAGACTAATAATTAAAAACCCAGATTAATCCACCTAGCGGTGATGGTGCCTTTCTCGTTTCTTTCGAGTGAGTAATTTCTACGCACTTTTGGTGAAAAAAAAGTATTTTGACCATGATATCTGAGCCTATAGTCCGATCCGACCAATTTTCAACAGGAAACAATGGGACCGGATTCTGCATCGAATGCAACTTCTTGCGAGCAAATCGGCTGAGGGTACATATGTGACTGTGAGATTTAAAAAAATGTATTTTGGCCATAACTCCGAATCCCAAAGTCCGATTGGGCCAATTTTCAATACGAAACAATGGGACAAGGTTCCGCGTCGAATGCAACTCGTTGCGAGAAAATCCGTCAAAGATAAGTGCCTGAAAAATGAGTGAGAGTTTTGTACGTGTTTCTTATGTAAAAAAATGAATTTTGGCCATAACTTCGAAACCCATAATCCGATTGGGCCAATTTTCAATACAAAACAATTGGACAAGATTCTACGTCGAATGAAAATTGTTGCGAGTGAATTAGCTAAGAGTAAGTGCCTAAAAAGTGAGTGAGAATTTTTCTTATAATAAAATATATTTTGGCCATAATTCCGATGTCCATAGTCCGATTGGGCCAATTTTCAATGCGAAACAATGGGACAGGATTTCGCGTCGAACGAAACTTGTTGCGAGCAAATCGGTTAATGATAAGTGCCTAAAAAATGAGTGAAATTTTGTACTTGTTTCTCATGTGAAAAAATGAATTTTGGCTATTACTTCGAAACTCATAGTTTCAATAGGAAATAATGGGACAAGATTCTGCGTCGAATGAAACTTGTTGTGAGCAAAACAGCTAAGAGCAAGTGCCTGAAAAGTTAGTGAGAATTTTGTTGTAAAAAATATATTTTGGCCATAACTCCGAAGCCCATAGTCCGATTCGGCCAATTTTCAATACGAAACAATGGGACAAGATTCCGCGTCGAATGCAACTTGTTGCGAGCAAATCGGTTAATGATAAGTGCCTGAAAAATGAGTGAGATTATTTTGCGCACACACATACACACACACATACACACAGACATCACTTCAATTCGTCGAGCTGAGTCGATCGGTATAAAACACTATGGGTCTCCGGGACTCCTATAAAAAGTTCGTTTTTGGAGCGAACATATAGCCTTCACGTATACTTTGTATACGAGAAAGGCAAAAAGGCAAAAAAATAAACTTTGGCCATATCTGTTTAATACCGATCTGTTTAATTTTCAATACGAAACAATGGAACAAGATTCTGCGTCGAATGAAACTTGTTGCGAGCGAATCGACTAAGATTAAGTGCCCAAAAAATGAACGAGAATATTTTTTCGTAAAAAAATGTATTTTGGCCATAGCTTCGAGTCCCATAGTCCGATTTGGGCAATTTTCAATACGAAACAATGTGACAGGATTTCGCAACTTGTTGCGAGCAAATCAGTTAAGGATAACTTCCTGAAAAGTGAGTGAGAATTTTGTACGTGTTTATCATGTGAAAAAAGTGGATTTTGGCCATAACTTCGAAACCCATAGTCCGATCTGTCCAATTTTCAATACGAAACAATGGGACAAGATTCTGCGTTGAATGAAACTTGTTGCGAGTAAATCAGCTAAGAGTAAGTGTCTAAAAAGTGAGTGAGAATTTTGTTGTAAAAAAATATATTTTGGCCATAACTCCGAAGCCCATAGTCCGATTCGGCCAATTTTCAATACGAAACAATGGGACAAGATTCGCGTCGAATGCAACTTGGTGCGAACAAATCAGTTAATGATAAGTGCCTGAAAAATGAGTGAGATTATCTTGCACACACATACACACACATACACACACATACACACACACATACACACACACATACACACACATACACACACATACACACACACATACACACACATACACACAGACATCACTTCAATTCGTCGCAGGCTGAGTCGATCGGTATATAACACTATGGGTCTCCAGGACTCCTATAAAAAGTTCGTTTTTGGAGCGAACATATAGCCTTTACGTATACTTTGTATACGAGAAAGGCAAAAATGGTATAATTTTCGATCCCATAGTCCGATATGGCCAATTTTCAATAGGAAACAACAGGACAGGATTCTACGTCGAATGCAACTTGTTGAGAGTAAATCGGTTAAGGATATGTGCCCGAAAAATGAATGACATTTTTTACGCGATTTTTACGTATGAATTTGTATTTTGGCCATAACTTTCGATCCCATAGTTCGATCTGGCCAATTTCAAATAGGAAACAATGGGACAGGATTCTACGTCGAATGCAATTTTTTGCGAGCAAATCGGTTGAGGATAAGTGCCCGAAAAATGAGTGACATTTTTTACGCGATTTTTTCGTATGAATTTGTATTTTGGCCATAACTTCTGATCCCATAGTCCGATCTGGCCAATTTCAAATAGGAAACAATGGGACAGGATTCTACGTCGAATGCAACTTATTGCGAAGCAAATCAGTTGAAGATAAGTGCCGAAAAATGAGTGACATTTTTACGCGATTTTTTGTATGAATTTGTATTTTGGCCATAACTTTCGATCCCATAGTCCCGATCCCACACACACACACACACACACACACACACACACACACACACACACACACACACACACACACACACACACACACACACACACACACACACACACACACACACACACACACACACACACACACACACACACACACACACACACACACACACACACACACACACACACACACACACACACACACACACACACACACACACACACACACACACACACACACACACACACACACACACACACACACACACACACACACACACACACACACACACAGACATCACCTCAATTCGTCGAACTGAGTCGATTGGTATATAACACTATGGGTCTCCGGGCCTTCTATAAAAAATTTGTTTTTGGAGCGATCATATAGCCTTTACCGTATACTTAGTATACGAGAAAGGCAAAAAAAAAATTATTATTATTAACACAAAAACACAAAAAAAAACGTTGTTAGCATAGATGTTATGGCGGAGTTGAAATGAAAATAAATATGTAAATGCAAATGAAAAACCCAGATTAATCCACCTAGCGGTGATGGTGCCTTTCTCGTTCGTTCAAAAGGTTTGGAAAAATCTCAAATAACACCAATATATGGATTGGTCTTATTTTTCATATTTGTTTATATCCATAAAAAAAAATTATCGCCAAAAGCAATTTTTTGCAAACAAATCGGATGAGCATAAGAGCAAAAAATGGCATTTTATTTTGTAGTTTTAAAATTAGTATTTTCGCCATAACTTTTGACCCAATTGTACGATCCGGCCAAGTTTCTATAGGAAACAATGGGACAAGACTCTGCGTCGAATGCAATCTGTTGCGAGCGACCTGAGAAGCTTTACATATTGCACATCAATCATAGTAACTTATATATGACCGGAATCAGTCACAATATGGCTACTGCAACCAGATTTGTGGAACTTGTGTTGCTTGGGGAATAGATGAAGTCTAAGTGCTAAAAAAGTGAGCTAGACTTTTTTGAACTCTTTTCGCAATAAATAGTAATTTGACCATAACATCTAAGCTCATATTCCGATCTGGCCAATTTTCAATAAGAAAATATGAGACATTCTGCGTCAAATGCAATTTAATGCGAGCAAATCGGTTGAGAATAAGTGCCCGAAAAATGAGTGACATTTTTTACGCGATTTTTTCGTATGAATTTGTGTTTTGGCCATAACTTTCGATCCCATAGTACGATCTGGCCAATTTCAAATAGGAAATAATGCGACAAGATTCTGCGTCGAATGCAACTTGTTGCGAGCAAATCGATTGAGGATAAGTGTCCGAAAAATGAGTGACATTTTTTACGCGATTTTTTCGTATGAATTTGTAGTTTGGTCATAACTGTCGATCCCATAGTACGATCTGGCCAATTTCAAATAGGAAACAATGGGACAGGATTCTGCGTCGAATGCAACTTGTTGCGAGCAAATCGGTTGAGAATAAGTGCCCGAAAAATGAGTGACATTTTTACGCGATTTTTCGTATGAATTTGTATTTTGGCCATAACTTCATAGTCCGATCTGGCCAATTTCAAATAGGAAACAATGGGACAAGATTCTGCGTCGAATGCAACTTGTTGCAAGCAAATCGATTGAGAATAAGTGCCCGAAAAATGAGTGACATTTTTTTCGCGATTTTTTTGTATGAATTTGTATTTTGGCCATAACTGTCGATCCCATAGTCCGATCTGGCCAATTTCAAATAGGAAACAATGGGACAGGATTCTGCGTCGAATGCAACTTGTTGCGAGCAAATCGATTGAGGATAAGTGCCCGAAAAATGAGTGACATTTTTTGAGTAGTTTTGCGCACACACACACACACACACACACACATACACACACACACACACACACACACACACACACACACACACACACACACACACACACACACACACACACACACACACACACACACACACACAGACATCACCTCAATTCGTCGAACTGAGTCGATTGGTATATAACACTATGGGTCTCCGGGCCTTCTATAAAAAGTTTGTTTTTGGAGCGATCATATAGCCTTTACCGTATACTTAGTATACGAGAAAGGCAAAAAAAATAGTAAAAACAAAAATATATGTGAACACACGTACATACAGAAGGAAATGGTTCCTTCCTTGTAAATCATTATCAGGAATATTAATATTTAAAATTATTTTAGTTTATTTTTAATCAGACAGGTCTTTGAGTCAACAAATAAAAACAGTAAATATCAAATCATAACAATGAAAACTTTTTAACATTACATATTTTTGAGAAAATAGAATTATCTCATGTAGTTTTTTCATCTTTATACGAAATTTCAAGCTGTCGAACATCGTTTTAATTTTTCTACTACATCATATAAGTTTACTGCTCCTTGAATTCATCTCATAGCTCCGATTTCCATCCCATGAAAAACAAAGCGATGAAAAGGTATTTGATTTGTTATTTTTTTTTTGTGATTTTTTCAGCAGTAAGCACGCATGTTAGCAAAAAGAAGTGACAAATTCGGTGCTGTTATTTTTTGTTTCACGGTGAGATGAATATATGTACAGTGAGATGGAAAACGGAACAGTTCCTAGTATCATATTATGTTTGAGCGAAATACAATTATTAGACCTTTTACTGTATACTACTTAAAAATATTTCACACAATCTTCACTGTTTATGTATCAGTTTACATTTACAGCATAATAAGTGGCATATAATTACTAAGCTGAACTAAGATAACATATTAGAAACAGACAGTTAAACATTCATTTGTTATACATTATACTTTTTTCTTTGTTCTTTTCTTTTTGTTAGCAAATCTTAATTATCTCTTTTATCTTTTATTTGTCTTTATTTGGTATTTCAAGTAACCAGAACAAATTGTTTTAAATTTAAAACTTTATTATCAAAATGTAGCTAATAGACTTTTGACTAAATACTACCTAAAATGTATTCAAATGTCTACAAAATATTACGGTATTCAATATGAATTAAATGCATAATCTTTCTTAAAACAAAGTCTTTCCCGCTACAACCAAAATTATCAAAAATAATAGTTTTTGACTTTTTTACACAAAATATGATTTCTAATTATGCTTTACTTCAAAAAAAAAAAACATTTTTTTGAAATCCTTTCAAACAATTTTATATATTGAAATTAATCATTTGAACGATCTATGCATTTTAGCGTTACGTTAAACTTTAAACAACATGACACAAAAATTTTTTTTTTTTTGTTTTCGACTAAAATGTAAACACAATTTTTATATTCATACCATCTCATTTTTGATTTTTATGTTGCATCCTATAATAATTTGCGTTTTAAATGTATCACTTAATTGATTTTAACCTAACCTACTAATCACTGTACAAAAGTCAATGATTATATTTATTCTGGCTCTAATTTGCCAAAGCAAATTTTGTATGATTTATTTTTAATAATTAATAACATTCAAAAATAATCCTACACAATATTTGGTATTAATTATAAATGTATCCCAAATTCCATCTGTTATGCTATATTTTACCTGTTCAAAAAAAAGGTTGAAGTCACAGTACTTTCATTTTTGAACATTCTGCTCTGCTACTATGATGCAAAAAAAAAGTTAAAATTTTTCCATGTTAGTAATTTTTAATAAAATATATCTAAGACAAAAATATGATATAAATAATAAAATATTATACAATATATGAATAGTAAAATTTAATAAAATTTGAAATTCTTAAATTTAAATTTGCAACACATTATTTTTGAAAATATTTCTGATATTACAAAAAATCAAATTCAACACAATAATTATATTATAATGAACTTATAAACAAAAGAAAAATTAATAATATAAAACTCAATTCAAGAACAAAACTGTTATAATTTATCACCAACTATCAAAACTTTTAAATAATAAATAATAAAAATAATAATAATAAAACTTTCAAAGTAGTCAACACTAATAAAGACAAACATTAGCATTACCCTTTCCGTTTCAATTTTAATTTCTTTTTCAAGGAAACTATTTTTATAACGAACTATATAAATTATGTTTTGTTCCTAAAAGACGTATACTAACAATATTTTCAATTTTAATCCTTGAACCACCCACAAAGCAAAAAAAAAAACAAAAAAAACCTCTTTTCAGGAATCACTAACAAATAAATAACTTAAACCTTCAAAAACCATTGATAACAACCCTCGAATAATCAAAATTTGAATACAAAATGTAGATACGATATATAAAATACGATATGACTAGATAATTCTAAAATAAAACTAAACAAAATACAAATTAAAATAAAATGACTAAAAACTTTATAAAAAAAAACGGACGTAAATAATAATATCAATAAACTAAAAAGTAAGCTAAAACATATTTGTTCATTTTTATTATTTATTACGTAATTACTGGGCGAAAAGGCTTAAAATCCCCAGAAGGTTGTTAGAATTAGAAAACAAAAAAAATATATTCTCCTTAGCTATGCGAAAAGGCTTAAAATCCATAGCAAGGAATGCCTGGGTGCTAGTAGAAAAAAGGGTTTGCAGGCCTGCACCCATGTATATATTTATTGATGAATATTAAATATTGCCCCAGATGCGGATCAAAAAGGATACCGGATGCCCGGAAGATGTAATGACCAAGTCATAGTGCTTGTAAACTACATTTATTTGAAAAGCGACCAGATTAGTCTGCGCACGCTAGTTTTTTTTATTATCCGGATGCCTGCCTCAATGAAGAGCAGAAGGACGTCGTAGATATTAGGAAATGGACACATTTGTCCTTATTTAATATTATATTTTCTGTTGTACATTTCTTAAGACGTTTTGAATCGTACAGAAGAAACAAAAATAAATTTTGATACTCATCCCACAAACATATTTAGCTACTATCTTAATTCTTTAAAAACAAGACAATGTTAATCATTGAACGTTCAAACACAGAAGCCTGATCAACTTCATGTGTACAGAAGCAGTTACAAATGAAAAATCATTTCTCTTATCTTAATTCAGAATTATATATAATTAGAGATAATCCTAATTACTACGAATATAACTATTAGCATGGACGTTGATTCCAAACAATTAGTAGCTTTCTCCATAGAAACAAGAGGAGGAAGCAAAAAAAACTTTTTGTTCTGAACATTTTACTAAAAAGTTTCCAGATGACGATGATGATGTTTCTAACTATATCCAACAAATTCAAATGCAAAAAAAAATCCTTTACTTCAAATCAAATCATTTTTTAATACATTGAAATGAAAACGAAAAAAAAAATCGGCTTTACTGTTCCTAGGATTACCAGTAGTACACAAACATGTTATAGAAAACAAAAAAAAAAAAAAATCGAGAGGACTAATAAAAAAAAAATGTTAATTCAGGTCATACAGCACACTGGCAAAAAAAATAGATTGGTTAATTAAAAATATCAAATACAATAATATAAAATGGCGAAAAGAGGTCCGAAGCACAAGTTTAGTTTACTCAAGTTGTAACATTTTTTTAGTTGCCAAGGGGGAAGGAATGATAGATCATACAAGTTTCCCTCTGATGCATAATTCGTTTTCATAATATAAATTGTAATCAATCATACTTTTGCTATTGATAATCTGTACCCAAATTTTTGTGAGAGATAATCGAAGCCATTCATTTCCATAGGGGATGGTGTGGCATGTTCATAACACATGACATCATACCCTTCAATAATTTCTCATACTTTCGATTGATGCACAACGAACGCTCAAAGTCGTTCGTTGACATGAATGATGTCTCAGCAATTCTAGTCTGAGACCTCAAATTGCAATACACATTTAGTGTACCGATTACTAAGTTGCGATGTCATCAATGGCCTTCTCTAATTACACTGGCTTCGACTGTCTCCCGTAGGTAACCCTGTATTCAAAAATCGTTAATAAAGGCATATTAGTTTCAACCGTTCATGAGGTAACGCGTAATTATTGTTGATGTCCGCACGGGGTCCTTTGGACCACCACAATCTTTTAATGCCTCAAACTATTATTAAAGTTAAACGCAAAAACCCAGATTATTCCCAATTTAAATAAAGAGCAAAATCCCAGATAATTATTGAGAAAAACATTTTAGCGAGTTCAAAATACCATTTTAGGGATAGATTCCATTTTTCCATCAATTTACATTTATTTGCACTCATTTTATTGCATTAATTGATTTAATGCAGCAAATTATTCAATTTTTGTACACACACACGTACATACACACAAAAATTATCTCAATTCGTCGATCTTTCTAGAAAAGGTACGATTTTGATGTAATTCTCTTGAATATATAGGTGAGGTAGTGATTTAGGGCATAAAAGTATCATCGTGTTAGCCTCATGATATACGAATGCAAAAATGGTAACTTGGCTTAGAAACCTCGCAGTTAATAACTGTGGAAGTGTTTAATGAACACTAAGCTGCGAGGCGGCTCTGTCCCAGTGTGGGGATGTAATGCCAATATGAAGAAGAAGAAGAAGTGATTTAGATAATAAATTTTTTTGTTGGGATAGGTCAATCAATATAGGTACTTATTGATATGGGTCGCCATTCACCCAATATAAGAGTTGAATTAGTATAGTGATTCAAATTGTTTGAGGCCACGCGTTTTGAAGATGAATCACGAGATTCAAATGTTTTGCAATTGTTTTAGTTCAGGTGATAATCATATTGTTTGTTGTTATCAAGAAGTCAGGGCATAGCTGTCCAGGACAACAAATTAATATTGCAGTCATTCATTGTTTTATTTGACTTATTTTCTAGGAACGTGCAGCCCCTTCGAAACATGCCAAAAATAACTGATGAGAGAGCAGCATATCCTCTGGACATGGACAAAGCGTCTGCATCATACAAAAATCGTTTGAAAGCTTTTTTTAAATTTTACCTACCAAACACTTGTGGAGAAAATGAAAAAAAAAACATTGAAATTGAGACATTACCCATAGTGATATTCATGATAACAGAGTTTCAAAGAAAATTCGTTGTTCTTTTTGAATAGATTAGAAAAACTATTTACTATAAAAGATGTTAAATAAAATATGTTTAAAACTTGTTTTGTGCTCATTTATTGTACCATGAACTGAGAATAAATGCTATATCAATCGTAGCAGGAATCATATTGCGATTTTTTTCACCATTTAGACTCTTATGATAAAAATTTCGTCTTACTCAGATTTCGCTTTCGATTTCGCTGCTGGCTACCGTGCGCATTTCACTTGAAGATCGTGACAGCTGCCGCAAGCCCCCTCATGTTTACATATTTTTTCATTGTTATCAGCTCTCCAGCTGATCATGTTTAAACAACAAAACCAGCTGGTGCTTCGATGTTTACATTCAGTCCCATTGTTCTCAACCGACCACGTGCTTGACGATCAAGGTAATCTATAGACGAATCCAAGTAAAAATAAGAAGAAGACACACGACGGTGTTAACTTTGACAGATCCTACAGCTCAGCATAGGGAGATCATTTTAAAATGCTTATAATAAATTCTAGACAAATTGTAATTAAAATCTGATTAATGTAGGGTACGGAAAAAGTTCTGAATTACATATTCGGAAGCTTATCTCAATTTTTTGAATATTTTCCAAAAATGTATCTATCATACAGTTCGGAACTTTTTCCGTATCATACTTCAATCAGATTTTAATTACATTTTGTCTAGAATTTAATTATAAGCATTTTAAAATGATCTCCCTATGCTGAGCTGTAGGATCTGTCAAAGTTAACACCGTCGTGTGTCTTCTTCTTATTTTTACTTGGATTCGTCTATAAAAAGGTTGTCGAAAATGCCTTTAAATACAAAATTGACAACTCTTGAATTTCGTCGAGCGAATCTAATCATTCGTGAAAAATACAATAGTGTCCTTGAACTATCATATCATGTTCGTAGTTTGTAAAATAGAATTATACATATTGTGATACTGCTATCGTACAATTAAATGTTTATTGAACACCTTTCAATTTGGATTAATCATGGAATCTTTATTTGTATTAACAAAAATCATTCTATTGATCTTCGTTGTTGAATACAATTATAATCCGTATCATCTCATGATGAAAAAATGATGATAAACTAATGATTTCTGGTAAAATTGCTTGTCGAAAATATATGGAAAAATTCACCTTTTTGAATGGTAACGATACTTAACGACCCATTCAGTGTATCGTCCAAAATGGATTTATTATAAATGCAATCATAAAAATTGTTCATGGTATAATTATCGTAAAATATTTTTTATGATTCCGTTAAAAATTAAATTACAATTCTCTATGATTAAAAAACGATAACTAGAAAAATAGTTGAATAATATAATTCTATTCGGGATCTGACTTCTGAGTGGGTGTGAAAAGGCTCTTACATTGTAGTGTACATCAAGCTTAATACTAGTTACTCACTACACGGAAGAAATAAACTACCCTATAGTGAGTTTAATTCACTCAACCTCGAACATCCGTACGGGAAGCCAAAATTGAGTAAGTAGGGTTGAAGTAGTTTGCCTTCACTCCCATGTTAAAAAGTACCCAACGGAAAATGTATTTACCCAAATGTAAGTTCAATTCACTCAATTTCAACCTCAGGTAATAAAACTCAAAATTGGCTTCCCGTATTGAACTGGCGTCGTTGGATTGTTTGGCTCTTTTGTTTTTGACAACAAAAGAAAGAGTGGACGAAAGAGAAGAGAAAAAATAACTCAAAAATAAGTTTAAAAATACCAAAATAAATTTTGGGTACTTTTTTTCTTCCGTGTACTGCGTGTTCGACACTCTCCTCGAGTGCCATCGCAGTAGGCTCGCCCTTCTATTAGTAATCTACTGATATTTTGGTTCAGTGTTGGTAGTAAGTCCATCTGCCTCTTTTTTGAATGCGAACCAAGAGGCAGGTAAGACAGTAGAAGCATAAGTACTAGAACGCTAGTGGCGCTGTAGTCAATTAAATTATTTTGCCAAATTATGCTTCAACAAGCTTCAATTGGCCATATTTCATGCATCATGTTGTAGGTAGTGCATGTTTTGTTTCATCACCAACATCGGTTTGACACTTGTAGTACTGGTACTTTGGCTGGCAGGTCGAAGTAACCTACATGTCAGTCACGCGAACAGTAACGACATTAGCAATCTTATACTTTTGAATCAGCTGTAAGACACGTGGCATCTGCATGGGTGGTTCCTTTTCTGCTTATTTCAGATTCTCACAACTTTAACCTTTTCCTTCCCAACATTTTCAAAAAGTTTTCCTTGGACATTTTTATCTCAATTGTTTCAATCGCCATCGTAATCCATCATTTATAAATATCATCTATTTTTACTGTTCCAGCACTTCAATAATTTTTCACAACAATAAAAGACAAAAGGCACTTGATCATTCTTTCAAGAAGTAATTAAACACAATACCGTCACTTATCTAAACATTCAAGCTTCATCGAGGAATTAACTTCAATCCACAAAAAGGCAGTCCTTCCCGAAGAAGCGGTTATCGCTCGCTAGATGTCACAGCAGCAGTCGGCCCCGTTTTTATCGGCATTAATTTCAACCGGTTGGAGTTTACTCCGCTCCCGGGCTAACTTACGCAGCAAAGCTGGGGCATAAGAAGTTGAATAAAAATATCCGGTAACTGTTGTTGTTTATTAAATCGGCCAAATGGGAGAAATGTGCAGCCGGTGCCCTTGGATGCCGCTCTGTCGGCGATGGAACTTGAAAGAAATACGACGCGACATAACCGTTTTCCTTGATTTTAAATCTAATTTAATGGGTCCCCCCGGAGACGACCGACGACGACGGCGGCATCCAGCAGCGCGCCATCGCATCGCCGTATTCCATTCAAAGGCGATAGAGCAGCCGTTCGCATCTTCGGAATGTGAAGCGGGGAGCCATTCGTGGGACACACAAACGAAACGTTTGATGGTTGATGCTGCCATTTTGGACTTATTATTGCCGCGATGATGACGGTACGAGCGACGGAGATTGTGGGAATTCTGGAAAATAAGTACTGGGAAGGGGTTTCTCGGAATGGGGATTTACTTTGGTTTATGATGCTTTTTTTTGGAGTGGTGGGATTTAAGCACTGGTTCCGTCGTTAAAGGGGGTATGTTTGGCCTCAAACCGTACTGGCACTCTTTAGAAGTGATTGAAGGACTGTGGGAGTGAATCATTCGATGTTAAACAAGAAAATGGAATAAGCAAAAAAAACAATCAAATTTTGAAAGCTTTCCAAAGTGTTTTGCCGCAAAACGTTGAATCATTAGAACAGTTAAATCATTAGACACATCAATGTTTAATTATCCATAATAATTTCACATTCCATAAGGTCAGCAATAACGGTGATGGATTAACTTGCTGACAAGCGCAAACAAATGCAGAGTAGTCATGAATCACATGAGCATGACACAGTGCATGAAACCGGAAAGCAGCATACTATTTTGCGAGGATTTTTCACTGTTCTTTGGAAAGACCAGATACATCTACCTAGGAGGGATCAACCGCTTACCAGTTTTAGAGAAAGAACGGTGAGTTAGTTTATGAGGCTACATTTTTCCACGGCTTGGAAGTTTGCAAATCCACCACCTGGAGCTGGTGACAATTGATGAAGACTAACGAGGCTGCGGATGTGTGGTGGCAGTTTGTTGAGTGTTTTTTATTTCTCAAGAGTGAACTCAAAAATGACCATTGTTAATGGTGCATGTGAATTTATAACATCGCTAGCTGACCCGGCTCGTCGATAATTGATGAATTTTCCGATAAATTTTTTTTGCGTACAGAATTTATCTAGACGAACAGCCGTTCCATCACTTTGCTGCGATGATCAATCCATGGTTGACCGATTGGGAATTAATGGCTCCTTTACGATGATCGAAGACGAGCCTGATAGGATGGCAATAGAAAACCAATTTACTCCCACAATAATTAACATTTCGCTGTGCATCTAACGATAGCCTGTGCTGCGGTTCCTTGTCCCGGGACTGTCAGCAGAAGGACTTATCATCTCCGGACGTATCGATAATCCAGCGGCTTATGCCCTTCCCACAGCTTCCGGGCCGGATGGCTGTCTGTTGATTGGGCCTGAAATCGTGTAGCAAATGGAGTGAGATTGAGTGAGACGGGTGGGCGTCGTCTTCCGTCGGCCGTTGTTCACCCATTATTATTGCAGGACCAAGGCCGGAGAGTTTCGTCCTTCGGGCGATGTTTCCGTTACTCGAGTTGAGATTCCGATTGGGATTTTCCGTGTGATGGACGTGTGGAAATGATGATGACGATGGCAATATGATGTGTGATAATATTGATTCCAGTGTACAGGAAGTTCTGTCCGGGAGGGCTCGATACCACAGCTGGGAGATGGATACGGATATGAGATGGAGTTGCAAAGTCAAATGCTTAATGACGGAGCTGTGTTGTCCGGTCATTCGTCAAACATCTGGCACCAAAATTAGGGCGGACTTTGACTTGACCTTTTGATGTTCAGTTACCATTAATCATCAGTGTTTTTATTAAACGATCAGAACTATTATCCTTAGATTAAAGATGTTGATAAAAAACAATGAAGTCTCAAATTAAAATTAAATTGAAATTTTAATACCTTCAAATAGGATTCCATAAGCTTCGTATTGGATTGGATTGGAAACTTGGAATGAACTTGAATTTGATTTGGATTGAATTTAGTTTGGATTTGATTTACATTGGATGTGGATGAGCTGAAGATTGGCTGTTGGATTGACTTTTGATGGACTTTCAACTGCCTTTCGATAAGCTTTGAGTTACATTTCGATTGGCTTCACATTGGATATTCATTTCGATTGACTTTGGAATAGATTTGGATTGACTCAAAATGGGCTTTGGATTGTTTCCGGAATGTCTTTGGATTAATTGGCTTTAAATAAGATTGAATTGGATTTGAAGAAAAAAATTGAATTCGGCCTGGCTTTTGACTGGACTTGAAAAAGTTTTGGATTCGAATTGGATTTCGATTGGATTTGGATTGAATTTGGATTGTATTTGGATTGGATTTGGATTGGATTTGAATTGGATTTAGATTAGATTTGGATTGGATTTTGATTTGGTTTGGATTTGGATAAGATTTGGATTGGATTTGAATTGGATTTCGATTTTGGATTTGGATTGGATTTGGATTTGGATTGGATTGGATTTGGATTGGATTTCGATTGGATTTGGATTAGATTTCGATTGGATTAAGATTGGATTTGGATTGGTTTTGGATTGGATTTGGATTGAATTTGGATTGGATTTGGATTGGATTTGGATTAGATTTTTATTGGATTTGGATTTGGTTTGGATTTGGATAGGATTTGGATTGGATTTGAATTGGATTTCGATTCTGGATTTGGATTGGATTTGGATTCGATTTGGATTGGATTTGGATTGGATTTGGATTGGATTTGGATTGGATTTGGATTGGATTTGGATTGGATTTGGATTGGATTTGGATTGGATTTGGATTGGATTTGGATTGGATTTGGATTGGATTTGATTGGTTTGGATTGGTTTGGATTGGTTTGGATTGGTTTGGTTGGTTTGGATTGGTTTGGATTGGTTTGGATTGGTTTGGATTGGTTTGGATTGGTTTGGATTGGTTTGGATTGGTTTGGATTGGTTGGATTAGATTTGGATTGCGTTTTGGTTTGGTTTGGTTTGGATGGGATTTGGATTGGTTTGGTTGGTTTCGATTTTGGTTTGGATTGGTTTGGTTTGGATTGGATTGGTTTGGATTGGTTTCGATTGGTTTGGATTAGATTTCCGTTGGATTAAGATTGGTTTGGATTGGTTTTGGTTGGATTTGGATTGGTTTGGATTGGTTTGGATTGGTTTGGATTAGATTTTGTTGGTTTGGTTTGGTTTGGTTTGGATGGGGTTTGGATTGGTTTGGTTGGTTTCGATTCTGGTTTGGATTGGTTTGGATTCGATTTGGATTGGTTTGGATTGGTTTGGATTGGTTTGGATTGGTTTGGATTGGTTTGGATTGGTTTGGATTGGTTTGGATTGGTTTGGTTGGTTTGGATTGGTTTGGATTGGTTTGGATTGGTTTGGATTGGTTTGGATTGGTTTGGATTGGTTTGGATTGGTTTGGATTGGTTTGGATTGGTTTGGATTGGTTTGGTTGGTTTGGATTGGTTTGGATTGGTTTGGATTGGTTTGGATGGGTTTGGATTGGTTTGGTTGGTTTCGGTTTGGTTTGGATTGGTTTGGTTTGGATTGGATTGGTTTGGATTGGTTCGATTGGTTTGGATTAGATTTCCGTTGGATTAAGTTGGTTTGGATTGGTTTTGGATTGGTTTGGATTGGTTGGATTGGTTTGGATTGGTTTGGATTAGATTTTTGTTGGTTTGGTTTGGTTTGGTTTGGATGGGTTTGGATTGGTTTGGTTGGTTTCGATTCTGGTTTGGATTGGTTGGATTCGATTTGGATTGGTTTGGATTGGTTTGGATTGGTTTGGATTGGTTTGGATTGGTTTGGATTGGTTTGGATTGGTTGGATTGGTTTGGATTGGTTTGGATTGGTTTGGATTGGTTTGGATTGGTTTGGATTGGTTTGGATTGGTTTGGATTGGTTTGGATTGGTTTGGATTGGTTTGGATTGGATATGGATTAGATTTGGATTGCGTTTTGATTTGGTTTGGTTTGGATGGGATTTGGATTGGATTTGGTTGGTTCGATTTTGGATTTGGTTGGTTTGGTTTGGATTGGATTGAATTGGTTTGGATTGGTTGGACTGGTTTCGATTGGACTTGGTTGGTTTCGATTGGATTAAGATTAGATTTGGATTGGTTTGGATTAGATTTGGATTGGTTTGGATTGGTTTGGATTGGTTTGGATTGGTTTGGATTGGTTTGGATTGGTTTGGGTGGTTGGATTGGTTTGGATTGGTTTGGATTGGTTTGGATTGGATTTGGATTGGTTTGGATTGGTTTGGATTGGTTTGGATTGGTTTGGATTGGTTTGGTTGGTTTGGATTGGTTTGGTTGGTTTGGATTGGTTTGGATTAGATTTTGTTGGTTGGATTTGGTTTGGTTTGGATGGTTTGGATTGGTTTGGTTGGTTGGTTCGATTCTGGTTTGGATTGGTTTGGATTCGATTTGGATTGGTTTGGATTGGTTTGGATTGGTTTGGATTGGTTTGGATTGGTTTGGATTGGTTTGGATTGGTTTGGATTGGTTTGGATTGGTTTGGATTGGTTTGGATTGGTTTGGTTGGTTTGGATTGGTTTGGATTGGTTTGGATTGGTTTGGATTGGTTTGGATTGGTTTGGTTGGTTTGGATTGGTTTGGATTGGTTTGGTTGGTTTGGATTGGTTTGGATTGGTTTGGATTGGTTTGGTTGGTTTGGATTGGTTTGGATTGGTTTGGATTGGTTTGGATTGGTTTGGATTGGTTTGGTTGGTTTGGATTGGTTTGGATTGGTTTGGATTGGTTTGGATTGGTTTGGATTGGTTTGGATTGGTTTGGATTGGTTTGGATTGGTTTGGTTGGTTTGGTTGGTTTGGATTGGTTTGGATTGGTTTGGATTGGTTTGGTTGGTTTGGATTGGTTTGGATTGGTTTGGATTGGTTTGGATTGGTTTGGTTGGTTTGGATTGGTTTGGATTGGTTTGGATTGGTTTGGTTGGTTTGGATTGGTTTGGATTGGTTTGGATTGGTTTGGATTGGTTTGGATTGGTTTGGATTGGTTTGGATTGGTTTGGATTGGTTTGGATTGGTTTGGATTGGTTTGGATTGGTTTGGATTGGTTTGGTTGGTTTGGATTGGTTTGGATTGGTTTGGATTGGTTTGGATTGGTTTGGATTGGTTTGGATTGGTTTGGATTGGTTTGGATTGGTTTGGATTGGTTTGGATTGGTTTGGTTGGTTTGGATTGGTTTGGTTGGTTTGGATTGGTTTGGTTTGGTTCGGTTTGATTCGGATTGGTTTGGATTGGTTTGGATTGGTTTGGATTGGATTGGTTTGGATTGGTTTGGATTGGTTTGGATTGGTTTGGATTGGTTTGGATTGGTTGGATTGGTTTGGATTGGTTTGGATTGGTTTGGATTGGTTTGGATTGGTTTGGATTGGTTTGGATTGGTTTGGATTGGTTTGGTTTGGATTTGGTTTGTTTTTGGATTGTATTGTATTGGATTGGTTTGGATTTGGTTTGGTTTGGATTGGTTTGGATTGGATTTGGATTGGATTTGGATTGGATTTGGATTGGATTTGGATTGGATTTGGATTGGATTTGGATTGGATTTGGGTTGGATTTGGATTGACTCAAGATGGGCTTTGGATTGTTTCCGGAATGTCTTTGGATTAATTGGCTTTAAATAAGATTGAATTGGATTTGAGGAAAAAAATTGAATTCGGCCTGGCTTTTGACTGGTCTTGAAAAAGTTTTGGATTCGAATTGGATTTCGATTGGATTTGGATTGAATTTGGATTGGATTTGGATTGGATTTGGATTGGATTTGGATTGGATTTGGATTAGATTTGGATTGGATTTTGATTTGGTTTGGATTTGGATAAGATTTGGATTGGATTTGAATTGGATTTCGATTTTGGATTTGGATTGGATTTGGATTGGTTTGGATTGGTTTGGATTGGTTGGATTTGGTTTGGTTTGATTTGGTTTGATTTGGATTGGTTTGGATTGGTTTGGATTGGTTTGGATTGGTTTGGATTGGTTTGGATTGGTTTGGATTGGTTTGGATTGGTTTGGATTGGTTTGGATTGGTTTGGATTGGTTTGGATTGGTTTGGATTGGTTTGGATTGGTTTGGATTGGTTTGGATTGGTTTGGATTGGTTTGGATTGGTTTGGATTGGTTTGGATTGGTTTGGTTTGGATTGGTTTGGATTGGTTTGGATTGGTTTGGATTGGTTTGGATTGGTTTGGATTGGTTTGGATTCGATTTGGATTGGTTTGGATTGGTTTGGATTGGTTTGGATTGGTTTGGATTGGTTTGGATTGGTTTGGATTGGTTTGGATTGGTTTGGATTGGTTTGGATTGGATTTGGATTGGTTTGGATTGGTTTGGATTGGTTTGGATTGGTTTGGATTGGTTTGGATTGGTTTGGATTGGTTTGGATTGGTTTGGATTGGATTTGGATTGGTTTGGTTTGGTTGGTTTGGATTGGTTTGGATTGGTTTGGATTGGTTTGGATTGGTTTGGATTGGTTTGGATTGGTTTGGATTGGTTTGGATTGGTTTGGTTTGGATTGGTTTGGATTGGTTTGGATTGGTTTGGATTGGTTTGGATGGGTTTGGTTGGTTTGGATTGGTTTGGAATGGTTTGGATTGGTTTGGATTGGTTTGGATTGGTTTGGATTGGTTTGGTTGGTTTGGATTGGTTTGGATTGGTTTGGATTGGTTTGGATTGGTTTGGATTGGTTTGGATTGGACTTGGATTGGTTTGGATTGGTTTGGATTGGTTTGGATTGGTTTGGATTGTGTTTGGATTGGTTTGGATTGGTTTGGATTGGTTTGGATTGGTTTGGATTGGTTTGGATTGGTTTGGATTGGTTTGGATTGGTTTGGATTGGTTTGGATTGGTTTGGATTGGTTTGGTTGGTTTGGATTGGTTTGGATTGGTTTGGATTGGTTTGGATTGGTTTGGTTGGTTTGGTTGGTTTGGATTGGTTTGGATTGGTTTGGATTGGTTTGGATTGGTTTGGATTGGTTTGGATTGGTTTGGATTGGTTTGGATTGGATTTGGATTGGTTTGGATTGGTTTGGATTGGTTTGGATTGGTTTGGTTGGTTTGGTTGGTTTGGATTGGTTTGGATTGGTTTGGATTGGTTTGGATTGGTTTGGATTGGTTTGGATTGGTTTGGATTGGTTTGGATTGGTTTGGTTGGTTTGGATTGGTTTGGATTGGTTTGGATTGGTTTGGATTGGTTTGGATTGGTTTGGATTGGATTTGGATTGGTTTGGTTGGTTTGGATTGGTTTGGATTGGTTTGGATTGGTTTGGATTGGTTTGGATTGGTTTGGATTGGTTTGGATTGGTTTGGATTGGTTTGGATTGGTTTGGATTGGTTTGGATTGGTTTGGATTGGTTTGGATTGGTTTGGATTGGATTTGGATTGGTTTGGATTGGTTTGGATTGGTTTGGATTGGTTTGGATTGGTTTGGATTGGTTTGGTTTGGTTTGGTTGGATTGGTTTGGATTGGTTTGGATTGGTTTGGATTGGATTTGGATTGGTTTGGATTTGGATTGGATTTGGATTGGATTTGGATTGGATTTGGATTGGATTTGGATTGGATTTGGATTGGATTTGGGTTGGATTTGGATTGGATTTGGATTGACTCAAGATGGGCTTTGGATTGTTTCCGGAATGTCTTTGGATTAATTGGCTTTAAATAAGATTGAATTGGATTTGAGGAAAAAAATTGAATTCGGCCTGGCTTTTGACTGGTCTTGAAAAAGTTTTGGATTCGAATTGGATTTCGATTGGATTTGGATTGGATTTGGATTTGGATTTGGATTTGGATTGGATTTGGATTGGATTTGGATTGGATTTGGATTGGATTTGGATTGGATTTGGATTGGATTTGGATTGGATTTGGATTGGATTTGGATTGGTTTGGATTGGTTTGGATTGGTTTGGATTGGTTTGGATTGGTTTGGATTGGTTTGGATTGGTTTGGATTGGTTTGGATTGGTTTGGATTGGTTTGGATTGGTTTGGTTGGTTTGGATTGGTTTGGATTGGTTTGGATTGGTTTGGATTGGTTTGGATTGGTTTGGATTGGTTTGGATTGGTTTGGATTAGATTTGGATTGGTTTGGTTTGGTTTGGATTTGGATAAGATTTGGATTGGTTTGGTTGGTTTCGATTTTGGTTTGGATTGGTTTGGTTTGGTTTGGATTGGTTTGGTTGGTTTGGTTTGATTTGGTTTGATTTGGATTTGATTTGGATTGGTTTGGATTGGTTTGGATTGGTTTGGATTGGTTTGGATTGGTTTGGATTGGTTTGGATTGGTTTGGATTGGTTTGGATTGGTTTGGATTGGTTTGGTTGGTTTGGATTGGTTTGGATTGGTTTGGATTGGTTTGGATTGGTTTGGATTGGTTTGGATTGGTTTGGATTGGTTTGGATTGGTTTGGATTGGTTTGGATTGGTTTGGATTGGTTTGGTTTGGATTGGTTTGGATTGGTTTGGATTGGTTTGGATTGGTTTGGATTGGTTTGGATTGGTTTGGTTGGTTTGGATTGGTTTGGATTGGTTTGGATTGGTTTGGATTGGTTTGGATTGGTTTGGATTGGTTTGGATTGGTTTGGTTGGTTTGGATTGGTTTGGATTGGTTTGGATTGGTTTGGATTGGTTTGGATTGGTTTGGATTGGTTTGGATTGGTTTGGATTGGTTTGGATTGGTTTGGATTGGTTTGGTTGGTTGGTTTGGATTGGTTTGGATTGGTTTGGATTGGTTTGGATTGGATTTGGATTGGTTTGGATTGGTTTGGATTGGTTTGGATTGGTTTGGTTTGGATTGGTTTGGATTGGTTTGGATTGGTTTGGATTGGTTTGGATGGGGTTTGGATTGGTTTGGATTGGTTTGGATGGTTTGGATTGGTTTGGATTGGTTTGGATTGGTTTGGATTGGTTTGGATTGGTTTGGATTGGTTTGGATTGGCTTTGGATTGGTTTGGATTGGTTTGGATTGGTTTGGATTGGTTTGGTTGGTTTGGATTGGTTTGGTTGGTTTGGATTGGTTTGGATTGGTTTGGATTGGTTTGGATTGGTTTGGATTGGTTTGGATTGGTTTGGATTGGTTTGGATTGGTTTGGTTGGTTTGGATTGGTTTGGATTGGTTTGGATTGGTTTGGATTGGTTTGGATTGGTTTGGATTGGTTTGGTTGGTTTGGATTGGATTTGGATTGGTTTGGATTGGTTTGGATTGGTTTGGATTGGTTTGGATTGGTTTGGATTGGTTTGGATTGGTTTGGATTGGTTTGGATTGGTTTGGATTGGTTTGGTTGGTTTGGATTGGTTTGGATTGGTTTGGATTGGTTTGGATTGGTTTGGTTGGTTTGGATTGGTTTGGATTGGTTTGGATTGGTTTGGATTGGTTTGGATTGGTTTGGATTGGTTTGGATTGGTTTGGTTGGTTTGGATTGGTTTGGATTGGTTTGGATTGGTTTGGATTGGTTTGGATTGGTTTGGTTGGTTTGGATTGGTTTGGATTGGTTTGGATTGGTTTGGATTGGTTTGGATTGGTTTGGTTGGTTTGGATTGGTTTGGATTGGTTTGGATTGGTTTGGATTGGTTTGGTTGGTTTGGATTGGTTTGGATTGGTTTGGATTGGTTTGGATTGGTTTGGATTGGTTTGGATTGGTTTGGATTGGTTTGGATTGGTTTGGATTGGTTTGGATTGGTTTGGATTGGTTTGGATTGGTTTGGTTGGTTTGGATTGGTTTGGATTGGTTTGGATTGGTTTGGTTGGTTTGGATTGGTTTGGATTGGTTTGGTTGGTTTGGATTGGTTTGGATTGGTTTGGTTGGTTTGGATTGGTTTGGATTGGTTTGGTTGGTTTGGATTGGTTTGGATTGGTTTGGATTGGTTTGGATTGGTTTGGATTGGTTTGGATTGGTTTGGATTGGTTTGGTTGGTTTGGATTGGTTTGGATTGGTTTGGATTGGTTTGGTTGGTTTGGATTGGTTTGGTTGGTTTGGTTGGTTTGGATTGGTTTGGATTGGTTTGGATTGGTTTGGATTGGTTTGGATTGGTTTGGATTGGTTCGGTTGGATTCGGATTGGTTTGGATTGGTTTGGATTGGTTTGGATTGGTTTGGATTTTGTTTGGATTGGTTTGGTTTTATCTGGATTGCGTTTGGTTGGTTTGGTTTTGTTTGGATTGCGTTTGGTTTGATTTGGATTGGTTTGGATTGGTTTGGTTTGGGTCGATTTGGATTGGTTTGGATTGGTTTGGATTGGTTTGGTTTGGATTGGTTTGGTTGGTTTGGATTGGTTTGGATTGGTTTGGATTGGTTTGGATTGGTTTGGATTGGTTTGGATTGGTTTGGATTGGTTTGGATTGGTTTGGATTGGTTTGGATTGGTTTGGATTGGTTTGGATTGGTTTGGTTGGTTTGGATTGGTTTGGATTGGTTTGGTTGGTTTGGATTGGTTTGGATTGGTTTGGTTGGTTTGGATTGGTTTGGATTGGTTTGGATTGGTTTGGATTGGTTTGGTTGGTTTGGATTGGTTTGGTTGGTTTGGATTGGTTTGGATTGGTTTGGATTGGTTTGGATTGGTTTGGTTGGTTTGGATTGGTTTGGATTGGTTTGGTTGGTTTGGATTGGTTTGGATTGGTTTGGATTGGTTTGGATTGGTTTGGATTGGTTTGGATTGGTTTGGTTGGTTTGGTTGGTTTGGATTGGTTTGGATTGGTTTGGATTGGTTTGGATTGGTTTGGATTGGTTTGGTTGGTTTGGATTGGTTTGGATTGGTTTGGATTGGTTTGGATTGGTTTGGATTGGTTTGGATTGGTTTGGATTGGTTTGGATTGGTTTGGATTGGTTTGGATTGGTTTGGATTGGTTTGGATTGGTTTGGATTGGTTTGGATTGGTTTGGATTGGATTTGGATTGGATTTGGATTGGATTTGGATTGGATTTGGATTGGATTTGGATTGGATTTGGATTGGATTTGGATTGGATTTGGATTTGGATTGGATTTGGATTGGATTTGGATTGGATTTATATTGGATTTTGATTTTATTTGGATTTCATTTGTATTTGATTTGGATTGGATTTGGATTGCATTTGAATTGGATTTGGATTTGGATTGGATTTGGATTTTATTTGGATTGCATTTGAATTTGATTTGGATTGCATTTGAATTTTATTTGGATTGCATTTGAATTTGATTTGGATTGGATTTGGATTACATTTGAGTTGGATTTGGTTTTTATTTGGATTGCATTTGAATTGGATTTGGATTTTATTTGGATTGCATTTGAATTGGATTTGCATTGGATTTGTTTTCGATCCGATTTTTTTTTTGGTTTGGATTGCCTTTGAGTTTTATTTCGATTGACTATGCAATCGATATGATTTAGATTTGAATTTTAACTGGATTTGAAATGGATCTGAATTTGTTTTGGATACGATCAGTTTGCATTTTTTGTGTAACCATCCACCACTTGCGGCGATCTTTCTCAGTGCCAGAGCTCCAGAACCAGAACTAACTAGTAACGGCCTAAGTCTGAGCACAAGAAACAGTAATTAAAAGTCCTCTGCTTACCTTCCTGTTTATCACAGTACAAAGAAGCTTTCCATCCAGTTCCATTATGATTCATTCTATTTCCATGAATTCTCACTCAACCTAAATAAACCGCATAGCAGCAGGGACTATTTCCTGCAGAATCATTCCGCACGGATAACCTAATACCCCTACCTGTTGGACGGAGCCGTGTTCCGGTCTACCGGATTCGAATCCGATTTCGCACTTTATCCCCATCATCAGTCATATTGTCTTCTCGTTTGCGACGGCAACCAAGACGGCAGCCGGCAACCAACAATCTCACATTTCCAACAAAGCTTTCCATCCCCGTCGGTTAGTTAATGCCATTTCAATGTCGCTCACGCATGACGGTGA
The DNA here is from genome assembly GCF_024139115.2 of Armigeres subalbatus. Lineage (NCBI taxonomy): Eukaryota > Metazoa > Arthropoda > Insecta > Diptera > Culicidae > Armigeres > Armigeres subalbatus. The sequence goes on along the minus strand of NC_085139.1, from coordinate 268,172,867 downwards.
TTATGATATGTGTCCCACCTTTCGGAACTCTCGGCAGTCTCGGTTCCATGTCACTCGCAGAAACAGAATTGAATTACGATGACATTCCGGACGACGAAGACGACGACGTTGCCGACAGGAAAACATCTGTGTCCCGACCAGATGATGAAGTGGATCGCGAGACGGAAGAATGTGACAACCATTCTTCAAAATGATTTCCCAATTGATGAAGGGAAATGTTGTCATGTAACAGCGCTCATTAAACCTGACAACACGATAACCATATGAAAAATTTGCTATGCCAGTGGATGCCTTCAATGCGCATCAATCGAACACCAGTTGTCTTCCTACTCCTCCGGTCGGTAATCGATTTGCGATTGGTTGGTCGCCTCCTCGGGCGAAACCGGCGTGAGGCCGTATCCTTTTGAGAAGAGAATTGATTTTTCCTATAGGTGGGCTGAAAATCTTCTGAAAGGGATCCCAAATCGAACGGAACGCACGCAGCACTAACCGAACAAAGGGAAACGAGCGTGAAGAAAAAGCTTCCCAGCAGGCGCCCATTGATTGGAAGAATCCGACGCCCAAATTGATGCGAGAAAGCTGTCAGCGGCACCATCTCCGACGATCCGAACAAATCCGGCTTTTGTGGAGCCGCGTGGTCGATTTGTGTGGGTAAATATTTATTGTAAGGATCACCATTACTTAGTTGGGGCGCGAAATCCTACTTACTTTACGTCGTGGCCGTACTTTCCCAACTGGAACATGGCTTGCCAGAAACGAGATTGACCCATTCTAAATGTGGTAGAAGTCTGTGCTTTGTGCGGTTGGGTTTTCCTTTGCCTTCTCTGGACTAAAGCGTAATTGTAATCTAGGAACTTACCCTCAAATTCCATTGAACAGTCGTCGTGTTGAAGAGACAATTCAATGAAGACGAATTTGATTTTAGATTCATTATGGAAATTAGATCTTTTTCGCCTGAATTCACTTCGATATAACAATAGTTTTTTTTTTGGTTTATCATGTAATCAAAATACAAAATATTTTAGGTAAATTTGCATCTGAGAAATGTAATTGAGAAAATATCTCGTCGTATTACTTTGTACGATTCTCCCCTGCATGCAATTTCAGACTGACGACGACCGACGGTGCGATGGTTCGGTTCTAACCGATATATCCTTCAGAAGGCCTGAACATGGCTGCGATAGGAAAGTGCTTATGGGCTGCGGTTTATCACATACATGAGCTTAATGGATTGTAATCAATGGATGTGTGAAGAGGCAAAGACTCGATTTCTTCCGCCCATTTAACCTTCTTGTGGAGGTGGATCTCGGAGCGATGTGTTGGATAAAGGGTGGTACATGGGGAACGCATTTGATGCTAATATTCGTTCTGTGTTCGTTCAGTATAACGAGATCTGGTTATGAGGAGAGTTGAGAATTACGGTTAATACCGGGAAAAAAATTCTTAATCAAGTTAAAATGGATTTTTTTTGCCTTACGAAAAGAAATCTTTTTTCTAGAGTGAGACTCGAGCTCACACTTTACAGCCAAATTGCCTAGGCGAACAACTGCGTACTCGCAAAGGCATGGAGCTCACGTTTTTTTTTAAGAATTTGGTCCAATATGGGAAATTGGCTCATTTTCTGGTGCTGAACAATACAAGGAGGTTGCATAAGCAGACCTCACCCTCTAGTGTGTGTTTCCGCCAGTGATCAGCATCTAAATGATCCGAACATGAGAAGCAATACGAAAAGTGGCAGAAAGATCGGTAAAAAGGGCGATGGTGGGTCCGATCAAGGGAATTGGTTCCGGTGCAAAAACAATTTAGAAACAGGGACCCGTCCATCACTGTAGGGGCTAAAACCAATGAAAGCAACGTCCATTTGCTAGAACTCCACTATATCAGAACGTTTCTCCTGAGCTTACGATTTGGTACAGATGAGTTTGGCAAAAATAAGTGTCTCTTTTATTGATTTTCGAGACTATGACGAAAAGACGAAAATGCTTTCCCTAACGCTAGTTCAGACAGGAACAATTCGCCGAGGAGAAGTGCGACGCAAATCAGACAGAGAAGAGGAAGAATTGCGAGGTGTAGGCACAAAATTAGTAAGCAAGAGCAGCCGTGGCAATTACGCGGCTCCTGCGCTCCAAGAAACGAAAGCTGATGCGGAGCCAGTTCGAGAGATGGCTCAATGCTTTGAAAAACCAAGACTGTGCTGTTGGCGGGTCGAATGAAGAACGGCCCAAACGCAAAGTTGAGGAGTTGCTGGACGGCCACAGCAAGAAGGCGGTCTAGCAGCATTCGACTACCGACTTTCGGGGTGCGTAGCCGAAAACGAACAGACCCGCTTCGATCGGGAGTCAGCTCAAGCAAAGTTGTTGATAAACCGAAGCCTGCCGAAGATGTTGCCGATATTTGTCAATGGTTAAAATGAATCAGACAAAAGAAGCGAACCCTGTGAAGAATCGGAGAACCAGCAGGAGCCGGCATAGCAGGGTGCGGCCAGGGTGAATTATCGGCCGCACTTCAAAACGGTAGTTAGCCGCTCGAATAGCAGAGTTTCAACATCTTCCGAAGTTTTGTGGTCGGAAGTGCGGAGATTAATTATCAGGAGAAAGAGGCATTTGGCAGAAAGCCATTAGGCAGAAACTTATATTTTCGAAAGCCATTTGGCCGAAAATGTTATATGGACTAACGGGTCATATAATAAATAATTCAGTTTGCCTAATAGGTCATTTGGCCGGAATACCACATTTTTTTTCGTTCATTCCGAAGCGAACAGGTCGCGAAGGCATTTTTTCGTTTATTCCGGAGCGAGAAGGACTCGAAGGCGTGTTTTCTGTATTCCAGAGTGTGCAGGTCTCCGATGCATTTTTTTCCCTTTTTTCAGAACGAGCAGGGCTCCAACGCATTTTTGTTTCTTCCGGAGCAAGCCGGACTTCGAGGCATTTTGTTTTGGTTTTTTTTCGGAACGAGCAGGACTCCGAGGCATGTTTTGTTTATTCCGGATCGTGCAGAGCTCCGAGGCTTTTTTTTTTATTCCGGAGCGTGCAGGTCGCTGAGGCATTTTATCTGTTTATTCGGAGCGAGTAGGACTCCGAGGAATTTTGTTTTGCATATTCCAGAGCATGCAAGACCTCCAAGGTATTTGATTTGTTTATTCCGGAGCGAGGTCTCCGAGGCATTTTTCTTCCTTTCTCTCGGAACGAACAGGGTTCCAAGGCATTTTTTGTCTTTATTCCGGAACGAGTAGGACTCCATTTTTTTATTCCGAAGCGAGCAGGACTCTGAGGTGTTTATTGTTTATTCCGAAGGGAGCAGGTCACCAAGGCATTTTTTCTTTATTCCAGAGCGTGCAGATCTCTGATGCATCCAGAACGAACAGGGCTCCAAGGCATTTTTGTTTCTTCCGGAGCGAGCAGGACTCCGAGGGATTTTGTTTTTTTTTTTTTGAACGAGCAGGACTCCGAGGCATGTTTTGTTTATTCTGGTTGTGCAGAGCTCCGAGGCATTTTTTTAGTTTCTTCCGGAACGAGCAGGACTCCTAGGCATTTTTTTCCGGAGCCTGCAGGTCGCTGAGGCGTTTTATTGTGCATCCCGAAACATGCAGATCGCTGAGGCATTTTTTTGTTTATCCAAGGTATTTGCTATTTGCTTTGTTTATTCCGGAGCGAGGTCTCCGAGGCATTTTTCTTCCTTTCTTTCGGAATGAGCAGGGTTCCAAGGCATTTTTGTCTTTATTCCGGAACGAGTAGGACTCCTAGGCAGCGAGCAGCAGTTCAAGGCATTTTTTTTATTCCGGAGCGAGCAGGCCTTCGAGGTGTTTATTGTTTATTCCGAAGAGAGCAGGTCACCAAGACATTTTTTTTTCCTTTTTATTCCGGAGTGAGTAGGACTTCGAGGGTTTTTTCGTTTATTCCAGAGCGTGCAGGTCTGGGGGCAGCAGGGACCATGTCCAAGGGCTTGACGACCCCTCCCCAGCTGTCTGTGAGTCAGGGGGTTCTGCCTAGGAGGTGGTGGGGTTAACAGGGGGCGCTGTTAATTTCCTCCCAAAAACCACATATCCGCAAGCAAACCCTATCAAGCGACCGTGTGCCGCTTAAAGCATACAAGCCCCTAACCCCGAATCCCAAGGTGTCAGGCGACCCGTGCCGAAGGGATGAATGGCCTGGGGGGTGAAACAATTAGCCAGGTCGTTAACGGAGCCTGTGGAGGTTCCACAGAGTGAGGGCTGCTTCGGCGGCAAGCGGGTGGCAGTGGGTGGTACCCACACACCCCTAAGTGGTGCACATGTGGTGCAAGCGAATGGGAGTTGGGGGTATTACTCGTAATACCCCCACAGAGTGAGGGACCGAGTGTATGGGTGAGCACACAAGTAAGTCTCGCATGGTACGCATGGTCGGTAGTGTTAGAATGACTGAGGTCTGGTGAGGCCTGGCAGGAGTGTCGGGGGCAGATACCTCTGCGGCACCTCAGAAGTAGGGGACACAAAAGTCTCGCTGCATCTGGCAGGAGTGTCGGGGGGTTGATGCTTCTGCGGCACCTCAGAAATCGGAGACATGTAAGGTAAGTGGTGCGACCCCGTTGCAGGATGGGGAGACCACCACACTGGCTGAGGACTACCTGGGCTTCGAAATGTCAATAGGTGGGTGCTGCCAGCAAAGTACCTAATGGTGACCTATTGGCAGTATCAAAGCCTGGGTAGGTGAGTGTTAGGCACGCCTGACGTGCCGGGTGTTCCACGCCCAAACGATGCACAGGAGGTGCACAGAGTGGATAAAAATGGGAGATGGGGGTATTACAACCCCCACTGAGTGAGTGACCGAATGTCAAAGAGAGTGGTGCACAAGTGGTGCAAGCGATCGGGACTGAATGTACGAGCGAGCACACAAGTCAGACTCGCATGGTACGTATGGTCAGAGTGGCTGCTTAGGCAGTAGTGTGATCCGGCTGTCAGGGACGGAATGAGTGAAGTATCGCTAGGCCTGGCAGGAGTGTCGGGGGGCAGATACCTCTGCGGCACCTCAGAAGTAGGGGACACGAAAGTCTCGCTATGACTGGCAGGAGTGTCGGGGGGTTGATGCCTCTGCGGCACCTCAGAAATAGGAGACATGAAAGGGTCTGTCTCGTAGCTGAGGTAGGAGCGGCATAGGAGCCACCAACCTAGGGTCGCCTCCGGCTTGGTAGACAAGTGGTGCCATTCTGTTGCAGGACAGGGTGAGCACCATACTGAATGAGGACTGTCTATGTTGGGAGATGGCGGCATGGGGGTACCCCCTGCAGGGTACCTGGTCTTCCCCTGCAGTCATTCAAGCGGCATTTTTTGTTTATTTCAGAGTGAGCAGGCCGCCAAGGCATTTTTTTTATGTTTATTCCGAAGCGAGCAGGTCTCGAAGGCGTTTCTTTTTTTGTTTTTTTTTTCGGAGCAAGCAGGGCTTTTGCTTATTTCAGTGCAAGTGGGTGGTCTCCAAGGTTGGTTGATTCCGGAGCGGAATAGGACTCCAAGGCATTTTGACGTAGGACTACATATGTCTGTTCTACAGAAGACTATGCTTTGCGAATGCGGAAATTGGAAAGCGTCGCAAAAATTGGACACACAGAGAAAAATATGTATACAGTAAAACCTCCACGAGTCGATATGAAGGGACCGTCGACTCATGGAAATATCGAAATATGGAATAGTAAATCCTTGGATGCCGTTTGAAAGGACCGTCACAGTAACCCAGAAAGTTTTTTTTTAATATGGCGTAATTTGCTCCCATGAGTCCATATCTAGTCATAGAACATTGACTCATGGTGTTCGACTGTATGGTCTATATCTGGTTCAACCAAACCGCGTCAAGCTCCAACAAAAAATGACAAAAAATTTTGTTGAACAGATTTATTGGATCACAAATACATTATAATAACATAGTGTATCCTACAACAAATGTACATATGAATTGATATGAAATTACTTCCGTTTTCTTTTTACGAACGAAATGTCTCAAGTAAGTTAAGAAGCCGCTTGGTGCGGTTTGGCGGAGCCCCGACCATCTGTCGTTTTGGACTTCATCTCATAGTTCCGATATCACTATCCTACAAAATTGAACTTTCTTTCGCTCCCTTCCTTACTTGATACATGATGGGCTACAGCTCTTCAATAAATCTACGCCGAATGGAGTATCCTTTTCCACTGGACTCTATCCTGGGCCAATCGCTTCCAGTCGCCCTGAACATTGAGCGCCCTCCACGAAGCCTGCGGCCTCTTCCGCGTTCTCTACTAAATATTATCTTCGCTTGACGTTCTTCCGGCATACGAACAACGTGACCAGCCCATTGTAGTCTCCCGTGTTGAATAAGCTTAATAATATCCAGCCCTTTATACACCTGGTACAACTCGTGATTCATGCGACCAGATTCATGCAAGATACCGTTCTCCTGTTTACCACCGAATATTGTCCGCAGCACCTTACGCTCAGACACTCCGAAAGCTCTCCGATCAGCCTTCTTTAACGTCCATGTTTCGTGGCCGTATAAAGCCACCGGAAGAATCAGAGTAGTATACAGCGCGAGTTTTGTTTTCGTTTGCAGACTACAGGACTTAAGCTGGTTACGAAGTCTGTAATAAGCCCTATTTGCAGCTGCAATACGCCTTTTCACCTCGCGGGTAACATCATTATCGCGCGTCACTAATGTTCCAAGATACACAAATTCTTCACCATAGCCAGCACCATTTCGCTACCACCACCATTAATGAACCTACGTTGATTGCCAGCGACCATGTACTTCGTTTTGCTGGTATTGATCGTGACTCGTGAGTCCAATCCTCGCTGTCTCCCTCTTAAAAGGCACAAAAGCCTCTTCCACGGCACGGCGATCAATCCCGATAATATCGATATCGTCCGCAAATCCAAAATTTAAATTCGAGAGTGCATCTTCCTGCTTTAATCCATCTAAGGTAACAAATGACGTCGGTATTTCATCCGCAACCCTTACATTTGATTTCGATCCGTCCAACGTTATACGAATCAGCCGTATCAGTTTCACCGGAAAACCATGTTCAAGCATAATTTGCCATAATTCATTTCGTTTCACTGAATCGTACGCCGCCTTGAAATCAATAAACATATGATGTGCCTGCAAGTTGTACTCCCGGAATTTATCAAGGATTTTTCAGGGTAAACATTTGATCCGTCGTTGATCGGCCCTCACGAAAACCTGCTTGGTATTCGTTGACGAAGGACTCTTCAAGCGTTCTCAATCTGTTGAACAGAATACGGAACAGGCCAACCAGTCCAACCAGCTAGCAGACATTTCCTCGTCATCCCATATTTTCGACATAATATGGTGCAGAACTTCATAAAGATGCTCACTGCCATGTTTGAGAAGTTCAAAGATCAAAACAAGGGTAATTCACTGTACTTTAAGGAAAAAAATATTGATACAAATTATTGCTTCTTGTTTCTAGTGAAAATTTGCACCTTCTTTTTTTATTCCTCTCATCAAAAGTTGCACACCTCCGGAGTCAACTTGCTCAGCACATTTGTTCCACATTTTGGTCATCTGAGTCGCGTCCCGAGCTGTTTTTCCACTTTTTTTAAGCTTCCGCTTCATTACTGCCCAAAATGCTTCATTACTGCCCCTCGATGGGCTGGAGCTGTGGGCAGTTGCGTGGATTTATGTTTTTATCGATGAAATCTTCGTTATTATCGCGGTACCACTGGATGACTTCCCGGCTGTAGTGGCAACTCGCCAAATCTGGCCAAAACTTCACGGGACCTTTATGGGCTTTATGGAAGGTAGACCGCGGTTGTTTAGACATTCCTCCTTATACAGCTTCGAGTCCATCGTCTTATTCGTCACAAACACTTAGGTCTTTGCTCCACAGCTGCATATCCCTTGCCAAAAACATCTGTCCAAAAAGCAAACTTAAACTTCGCAGGAACTACTCATCGTGCCGTCGCCATGTAGAATTTTTAGCTAGCAAGCTGTCCGAAATCCATTTTGACGTAAGTTCTATCGTCAATGAGCAGGAATATATCAACGTGGGTGTGCAGATTTTTTTCTCTACGTTCGGCTTCTATCTGGAATAATTTTTGACTCGCTGCACGAAACATCGTGAAATTTATAGCACAGCAAATGGGCGTCCAAGTAGACAAACCGCTGTAAGTGGAGTCAATGTTGGTCAAACTGCTTGACCGTGTGTACGTTCCATAATGGAACGTCAGAACCAATGTCAGAACCAATATATCTAGTTCTTGCATCAACTCAATCGTTGGTAATTGCCTACTTTTAGAGTGAAATCAGTAGTGATTCAGTTTCATTCCAAATTTTCGACCCCTATTCAGTTTGCATCTGGAGCAAAATAGAACAAACATGTTGGTTTCTCCAGCAGTGTTCCATTCATGTTTTTCAAATTTCCAATTGAATGAAATCATTATGTTGCTGCCAAGAAAGGCGCCGTAATTGCAAAGTGGATTGATCCGTAGATAAAATGACGCATTCATACACAAAAACAATTGGAAAATATTTGAATCTCATGATTCAATCGTGGTTCAAATCTGCAGAAAATAGAACGGAGTGTTACACCAGTTTTATTTTTTTGACATTTGACTGGTATTAAAAATGAATCTAGAACAGCTGCTGGGAAAATGAATGTTCCAGATTCATATTCAAACTGACAGCCCCGAACGATTTGAATCACTGCTAATTTTACTCGGATATTATATATTATTGACTTATTCTTATACTCATTCAAAATGACGTATGTGATTTTGTAAACAAATACTATGCGTCAATAATTGGTCCAATCTGATGGCACTCCCAAGCAAACCATCGCCACAGACAGGTAGGGGAAGGCTTTGGCTACCTCTTGGTGGTGTTGGTTTGCATGGGAGTGTCGCCAGATTGGACAAATCGACGTTTGAATCTTTGTTTACACAATCACATACGTCTTCGTCACAAAATCACATAAGTACAGTAGACGTTCGATAACTGCAAGTCATTTAACTGCAATGCTTTTTAACTGCAATTCGATAGTTGCAACAGTTTTGCAGTTATCGGACCGCTAAACTTCAAACTGATGTCAAACTCAATGACAGCTGCATTGCGCTGCACATTTAGATGCACTTTTATTGCATCTGACGTCGATTGACAACCGTTTGATGTCTAGAAAGCGTTGCAGCTATCGAACGGCATTCGTTAACTGTAAAGTAAACATTTTGCAGTTATCGAACGGCTACTGTACCCAAGATATACATATATGAATTGGAGTGGTTTCTTCATCAGTGTTGCCCCTAGAAAAATAAAACTAAGAAAAGGTAGAAACATGGAAATTTGATATGACATGATAAAGGGTTAAATACCCAAAAGTGGATCCCTTAGGGGTGCCAGCGAAGCCAGATCTACGGAAATGTCCGTAGATCTACGGAATTGAATGCTTTCTATGGATCTGCGGATCCGTAGATAAAAACTACGAAAATTTGAAAATTTCACTCCAAAACCAAACTTTATATAGAAGGCTCAGAGACCCATAGTATGATATACCAATCGACTCAGCTTGGGGGCTGTCCATAAACCACGTAGACTCTTGAGGGGGAGGGAGGGGTTTCGAAAAAGTCTACGATAGTCTACGAAGGGGGACGGGGGGGTATACCAAAAGTCTACGTGGACTTTTTGATTTTATGTTTTTTAAAAGCGATTTATACATCAGCTTCGTGTGAAGTTCACTTGTTTCATTTTTCTAGGATGTTTCGGTTTTTTTTTGCAAGCCGATATAATCTCTTGCATTTCTCCTTAAAAATTTAATGAATTTCACTAAAGTAAAAGTCTGAGCTACGGCTTAAAACTATCATGGATTTCACCAGGAAATTCTTCTGTGTTGAGTGTTAAGTATGCTATACAAACATTCGATTTTTTTTCAAATTCTTCACTTGGATTTTTCTGCAGATTCCTACTAGAATTTCGTTTGATTTTCGGCAGGAACTTCTTTGCAAACTATGGAAATTATGTCGTACTTCAACGGATTTTTTTGACGTAGAACTACGTCTGTCTTTTCTATATTGGGGTACACTTTACGATTGCAAAAAATCGAAAAACGTCACGAAAATATGATAGACTTTGATCGTTAATATCTCAGCCGTTTCTTGATGGATTTTCAATTTTCTTGGACCATTCGATCAAGGAAGAGTCAACGCTTCATACCCGATGTACACTAAAGTCGTTTTTTACGTGGTTTGTTTTTACACGAATTGCTTTTTCTGCGTTTTTTTACACGAATTTCGGGATTTCCGCGGTTTATTCAGACACATTTTAAGATTTACGCGGCTTTTTACGTTGTTTTATTTACGCGACCCATATCCTCCGCGTAAAAACCGACTCTAGTGTGTGACAATATTTATGCGTGATTGATATTTACTATTGAGAGCTTGCTAACAGTTTAGCAATCGGTTTTGGTGAATCAATCAATCTCGTAAGTGCATCGCAAGCTTTTTCTTCCATAGCACTACATTCCAACTAGAACTTGGCCTGCTTTTCAACTTAATCTATTAGCATTTCTTTAGTTATTAATTGAAAGTTTTCTATGCCCGCTATTGCATTGGTATGTATCTTGTGTGGCAAATCCAATAGATACATTATGCCCAGGGTGTCGAGGATGTTTCCCACCCGAAAGCATCCTCGATCGGATCGATCTCGCCATCTCCAGGATTCTGCGCCTTTGCTAGCAAGCTAACTGGAGACCTCAAGCCAACATAACGTCAAATTAATGCAACTTACAGGGCTCTTAGTTGGACCAGTTCGATCCTGCTAACTTAAACGCGCGTTTTCACTCGGTAGCAGCTTCTAGCTTACGTCTATTGATGCAAGTAGTGGGACTCGGAATCTTCTTCGCTGCTGCAGTGGATGCGTTTTGGTAAACTTTCTTCGACTCGTTTTTGCTAGTTCCTAGGTGTCTGCCGCAGTAAACGCAAAGTCCGATGCAACTCACGTGAAGGAATAATAATTACAGTCGCCTCTCCACATCTCGATATTGAAGGGACCATCGAGATAGGGAGAGATCGAGGAAGAGGAAGAAAATTGAAATGGGTACTAGATCCAAAAAAGCTCGTTGCTATGAAAAACGACAACAAAACAAATGCCATTTCTTGTTGTTGATATGTTTGTTATTGTGCAAAAATGGTCTAGTAGCCTAAAAACTTGAACATATCGACATAAGGAGAGTGAATCTTCAACAAAATATGATCAGACCACATCGAGATAAAGAGATATCGAGATAAGGAGGTTATCGAGACGTAGAAAGCCCAAATGTATGTGGACTGACGGGACCGAGGAAACCATCGACATAGGGAGAGATATCGAGATATAGAACATCGAGATGTAGAGAGTCGACTGTATTATCTACACACTTAGTTTTTATTTCTGCAGCTCGGCAAAAATCCGCACAGCCGTGCGTCAGCAAAATAGAAAAGTGATATTTCAGCAAAAATGACGTTTGTTAGCTGATTTTCAGCAAAATATTTGCTGATTTTCAGCAATTTTGACAGAAATCTCGGCAAAAAACATGTTTGCTGGGGCACGGCTGTGCGAATCTCGGTAAAAGTTCAACATTTTGCTGAAATCCCGGTAAAAAAAATTAAGTGTGTATAAACTGTCAAACTTCTTTATCGCGTCTACTCTGACTTCCTCCATGGGATGACCACCAAACGCCGTTGACACCCCAGCTTTAACGATGGACTTTTTTGAGCCACCGGGGGCTTAGACTGACTTAGCTGCGGGTGCTTAGTCTCTGTTACAGTTTGCGTCGATGATAGTTGCAGCGGTACTTTATCAGCCAGGATTGTGCTGAATCATTCTCATTCGATAATTATTGGAATTATCCTTTGATAACTTCTCACATGTGAAAAGTGGGCGAGTTGTCATCGGCGATAACTTTTCAAATTTTGGAGTCGATTATCATTTAAATGTAAACCTAACTAATAACAAAGTAATGTCAACAATGAAGCTCAATCGGATGTTTGGCACAGTTTTTTGGTGTTATGTAGAAAAATAAGTTAAAAAGCAGCATTTACCAATGCTTCGAATGGAGGTACAAGTTTTTATCAATTAATAATTTGGAAACGTGATCGTTTGAGAGTGTTGTTCATCCTCGACAATTTGAAAATTTTATTTTTATCATCCTTTTGTTGTTGGTCTAAAAATAATATACATCTCCCAGGGTTCGTGATACTCACTCAATCTCAGGAGCACAGGATAAACAACGAGCACAGATTTTCCCTGAGCTTTAAAAACTTACTTTGGTCTTACTTTGGTCTCATCGAATAGAAAAGTCGAAAACTTGTAATTTATTCACATACAGCCACGTAGTTCTGCATCACCTTTGCGTACAACCCGATTGAGCTGCACCCTTGAGTTTTTTGGAATTTACAAAGGAAGCATTTTGGAATATCCAAGAAAAAGTCTTTGGAATGCCCAAAAGATATTCTTTGGAACTTGTGAAGGGAATTATCCGAAATTTCCGCGAGAAACCCTTCAGAATATTCACTGGAGATTTTCTGGGAAGTCTCCGAAATTTTTTGCTGAATTTCGGAAATTCTTCGGAATTTTCGCGAGGAATTCTTTGCAAATATAAGCAAAATTATTTGAAATGCCCGTGGAAAATTCTCCTTCGTAAATTTCTTCGGCAGTTATAATGTAAATTCTTTGGAATTATCGATGGAAAATTTTCGAAATTTCTAAATAAATTGTTGAAAACTTCCACGAGAAATTATTTGAATTTCCCACCAAAAACAGTTTGAGTTTCCACAAAAAAATTGCAATTTTTGTAAAAAAGTCTTTCTAATTTTCATGAAAATTTATTCGATTTTTTTTTACGAGAAGTTCACAAAAAGTTCAACTTAAAATTCTCCATAATTTCCACATAAAATTATACAGAAAATATTTTTTGGAATGTCCATAAGATTTATTTAAATTTCCTCAAGAAATTGCTCCAAATTTGCAAGAGAAATTAAAAAATATCGTAGGGATATCGGGTTTTTTAACGGGGAAACTTTTGGAATTTAGAAGAAAAATCTTGGGATTTCAACAGATGATTATTCAGCGGGATATTGCATGGAATTTTCAAGAAAAGCATCGGAATTATCAAGGAGAGTTCTTTGGAGTATTTTAAGGTTATCAATTGGGAAATTTTACAAAAATCCAATGCAAAACTTATTGGAATATAGACTTGACGTTCTCGAAATTTCAACTCGATTTTTTTTCTAAATTCTGAAAATTCACGATTTTTACAATTTTGAACCGGCGTTGAGAATTATAGGTCAGATGCGTGACAGATTTTATCAGTGGCGCGCCGATGCAAAAATGTCGGCGGTGGTGGTGCACACCTCTAGGAGGAATTAAATTCAACCGTAATTAAACTAATTGGCTTTGAGATTTGATTTCAGGAGTTATGGACAGAGGATTAAATTTGATTTCGTTTCAATTTGATTTTTGTTTTGTTGGATTTTATTCAGTGTGATTTGATTAAGTTTGAAATTCGAATGTTGTTGTAATTTTTACATGGAAATGGAATTGAATAGCTGAATTGCCTAAAACGTGGTAGATTTCCATATTTTTCCTATCACATATGATGTTTTGTAAAATTTGGTAAAGTCTACGTAGACATCATGGGGGGGGGGAGGGAGGTGTTTAGAAATCGTCTACGAAAGTCTACTAGGGGGGACGGGGGGGTTTGAAAAAGTGAAATTTCGGTCTACGTGGTTTGTGGACAGCCCCTTGACGAATTGAGGCGATGTCTGTATGCGTACAAAATTTTGTTGACACACTTTTTGGAACTTAGCATTGGCCTAATTACAATAAGTTCCATTCGACGGGGAATCCTGTCCCATTGTTTGCTACTGAAAATTGGCTAGATTGGACTATAGGATCAGAAGTTATGGTCAGAATGCTATTTTTTATGCTCAGACACGCTAAAAGCACTCACTCATATTTTTTATCATTTTTTTTTTGCACAAGGAAGGCATCAACACCACTAGGTGGATTTATTAGAGTTTTTATATATAGAAGGGTTTTTGAATCGAATGAACTTCTGTCAAGCTTCCATTTGAAGAGCAGCGTTGCAGAGAGCTCAATTTCTACGCTGATAAAATTACCAGTGTCCTGACATTGGCAGGTCAGCCTCCGATGAGCATGAGATTCTACGCGTCCAACCAATACCCACACCCCGAAACCACCAGCCGTGGACGGCCGGTGTCGTGCTTGCTAGTTAACTAGCATAGTATCCCGCGACTACGGAACCACGAGAAATTATAACCTCCCGACCATGTTAAGCCGACATCCGATCAACTGAAGGCTCCTCCGAATGCAATATGAGGGGTGCGATTTGCTGATGAAGGAATAAAAGGTTAAGTATAATGGAGGTATGAAAGAGATAAAATATGAATGTGGCATACTTAGTCGGACGGACGAAAATTTGAGAAAAAAGAAATGTTGATGAGAGAGTCAGTTCATTACCTATGTTATAGCCGAACGGTTGTGTTTTTGACTCGTATGCGCGATTTTAACGACTCTTCGGCTGAGACAGGTGCGTATACGACACTCGCCAGCACTGGAATTTCTGGATAAGTATTGTTTTTCCTTTGACTGATTCAATCATAGGGCAGTTGAGGGTTGCATTGCCCGTCAAGTAGGCGTTACTCTAAAGAACAGCGCAAGGTTAGTCCCAATTTCCCAGGACCAATAATGGAATTAATCACAAGTAACCTTTAGTCAGGAAGAAACCGATTTCCAGTTCAAAAGAACACTCATCCAAAGTACACAGGCAATCATTGGGCATGTATATATAATATATGTACCGTGAAACAGTTAAAAATGAGAGTCGGTGGGGTTTTCCGATTCAGAAACTCATTGCCCGTTTCCAATTGAAGTGAACAGACGGGACATGAATCCAATCGACGATGAAAGTGACAAAAGCATAAAAATTTCTACTAGCGCCTCAGACTCGTATATGGGGCTGGCAGAACTCTCTCTGATTTCTATGAAACTTCCTGGACAAGCAACTTTGCACACTTAGTTTTTCTAAAGTTGACCTAGGGTATTTTTTTAAAAGGTCCAAATACGTATCCAACAAAAAATGTTGTATGGGTGACTATGGGTTAGATATCTAGGAACTTTTTTCAAATGGGCGTAATTGATTCTGACCTTGGTTTTAGGAACGTCGATTGTGCTCTTGATTCTAACTATTTTGGTGAAATTTTGTGTCCAGTAGAAAGAATAGATTCTGATCTATTTGTAGTAACGTCAGTTGTACGAAAAATGCTGAATTGGGAGAGTATTAGCCGTTCTAAATTTCAAGGTCAAATACAGTTACGCCTATTTGAAAAAAGTTCCTAGATATATACTGCTCATGATTTCTTAGTTGACGTGTCAACCATTCAAAATTTCTGCGAGTTTGGGTTATTTCGCGTTTACTAGAATAATTAAACCTCTACAACATTGATACGTTGCTTGTTCCAAACCTCATTTAAGTGCTTGCGGACTGAAAAGATTTAAATTTGCGATGTTTGCCCTTGAATAATTCAAAATACATACGAAAGTGCAATGGTTGTTAAGTCAACTATGAAATCATGGGCAGTATATGGAAATGTATTTGTTGGGCCAAGATTTGTTTAAAGTTAGCTTTGTTATTATGCCGTTCCTCACACCGAACGCACGGTAACAATCAGCCTAATGCATAATTCTATTTATTCTATGTACTTTATTTCATTACTCATAACACTAAGGAACCATTAATATCCAATGTCTTCGAATTCGTCCCTGGCTGCATGATTACAAGCCAACAATCCTCGCACAGATTGTGTGGCTTATGTGCGGAATTTGCTTCCGACACTTTCCCAATAATACCCAACCATAAAGTAGTTATAAGGAGCTTCCACAACTAGGCGAGTGCGGTGGGTAACACTTGGGTGGCTATTTTTAGCAAACGATCCACCCCTTCCAAATCGATTCCTTTTTGTGCCCTGACTGGTGTGAAACCACTCCATGCACAGGTAGCCAACGCTAGACGATAACGACATGATAGGAACATAATGGGAAACAATTCCGGAATAGACAATTTATGCTAATGCCCGTTTTCCGGTTTTCGGTTGCGGGCTGGGAAATATGGGAGGATTTGTATTTTTTTTGGGATTTTTGAGGTATTAAAGCAAATTGGCAAGCAAATCGATTTAACAGTTTCCTTAATATCGTATTCAGGCAACACGTTCAATGCAGTGTACTTTGTGTATCCTTTAAGGTATTGTACTCAGTCCAACAAAACAAATAAATGATGCTAATGACATTAAAAATAATTAAACCATCATAATATTGTTGTTCTTCATAGGACCATTCTTTGCCTATTACTCGACTGTTTCCATCATTCCCTTCAATAAAACCCGATCCACATCAGCACATGAGTGAGTAGAACAGAAAATACGCCCGTTTTCCGACATCCGGGGCGGAACTGTTATTTATATAGTCAGGAAAAATTCCGCACGCCAAAGAAAAAGGGATTTTTTTTCTGCTCAGCACTGCTCGGCATTTGCGCTTTCCTGTTATGGGTCAGGAAACGAAAGTAATGCAAGCATCCGTTTGGGCAGGAAATTCGTTCCACGCCTTGCGGTTGAGCGTTCTCGGCTGAGTAAGCGAAAAGAAAGTGATTCCCACAATTTACGCATTTAATCGGCCCAAAGAGCTAAATTAGTGGGAACCGGGGGTGAGCTGCCCCACTTGGACTAGCAATTGTCCATTCTGAAGTGGAGGTTCATGAGCTATTCGTTTACAATTTAAAATTGCAGTATAAGTAAGTAGTAGGTAATCTAAAATTGATCTAAAAGACTACTCGACACCAAAAAATATTATGCAATGTATTTTCAAGGTAGACAAAAAAACAAAATGTTTAATATTAAATCACCAAAACAAATTATTTATCAACCATCCTCAAGGAGGGGGATTACGCGGAACACAAACCACATAATCATCAGATCTCAAAACATTTTCTATTAAAGTTAAAAAACGTGAAGGAAGAACGAGAAGCATTTGGAAAAGATTTCCTCATTGCAAAAGACTCCGGTTGTTGCTTGTCTTTTATTATTGTTGTAGCTGGACCGTGCCCAAAATACCTCCCCGGCTAGACCCGGTCAGTCCAATGAGCGAACTTAGGATAACGGCGAAACTTTTGACTGCTTGCATGTGGTTAATGAAG
Source organism: Armigeres subalbatus (assembly GCF_024139115.2). Taxonomy (NCBI): domain Eukaryota; kingdom Metazoa; phylum Arthropoda; class Insecta; order Diptera; family Culicidae; genus Armigeres; species Armigeres subalbatus. Next base: position 268,155,670 of record NC_085139.1, on the reverse strand, counting down.
CGTGTAATCAGGAATGGATCCATCCATAGACGATGACGATAAAAAGGGAGGCTTTGGTGTTCTTCTTTATGATACTGTATAGTGTGTACTCTTTAAAGTTATCTTACAGATTAAATTTCATTATCTGTGCCTTTTGTCGTGTGGATGTGCGTTCAGAGCGTTAAACACTGTGCGCACCCTGAAACCCCAAAAATGCATTTTGCGTAGCAGATGTAAATGATTACGAGTTCAAAAATGTTGACCCGAACCACCTGACTTCAGGTCCAAACGCCGTTCGGGACTAAGGATGCAGAAAGAAAAAAAGGAGGAAGAAGATATGAAAATTAAGAAATAATCAGAAAAAAAGGAGGAAAAAATGATAAAAGAAGAAAAAGAGGAAGGAGATAAAGTAGGAAGAAATGAAGAAAAAAGAGAAAAGAAGGAAAAAGAAAGGAAGAAATAAAGAAAAAAGGAACTACGAAAAAAGAATGATGAATGAAGAGCTATGAGTAAGAAGGAAGGAGAAGAAAGATCATCAAAGGAAGAATAAAGAAGGAAAAAGACAGGTGAAAAGATGGACTTAGAAGAAGGAAGAAAGGAAGAAAAGAAAGACTAAGGATGGAAGAAGAAAAATACAGAAAGAAGATCGAAAATATATAGATGAAGGAAGAGTTAAGAGGGACGATAAGAAGAACGAAAGATGGAATAAGTAGGGAAACCGAAAAAAGAAGGAAACAGAAGCTAAAAGAAGGATGAAGAAAAAAGAAAATAAAAAATGGGAAGAGAAGAAGGAATGAAGCAGAATAATGGAAAAAAGGAGGAAAGAAGAAATAAGGAGCAAGAAGGAAAAAGGAAAGATGGAGAAGAAGGTAAAAGGAAGAAGGATGAAGGAAGCAAGAAGAAGCAATGAAGAAAAAAGGAATGAGTGAGAGGGAAGCAGGAAGAAGAAAGGAGGAATAAGGATAAAAGGCAATAGAATAAGGAAAAGCGAAAGAAGAAGGAAGAAGAAAGAGCGAAGGAAAAAAAAGATGAATGGAAATAGGAAAAAAGAATGAAAAATTTAAATAAAAAATGAAAAAGGAAGCACGAAAAACGAAGAATAAAGAAGAAAGAAGGAATAAGGAGATTAGAATGGCATAGCAAAGGAAGAAGGAAAAATATAGAAAAGAAAAAAGAACGAAGCAAGGAAGAAAAAAGAAGAATAAAAGCGGAAAATACAAGAAAAAGTAGAGAGAGAAAAAGAAGAAAGGAAAAAGGAAAAAGAAAGAGCTCGCTGTAGGAAGATCCAAGGAAAAAGAAAAAAGAAAAGCGAAGAAATTGGAAGTTAGAAGGGAAAAGTAGAGAGTTAAAGTAAGACTTATGAAAGAAGGATAGAGAAAGATAGAGAAAAATAAGAAGAAATAAAAAAGACAAAAAAAAGTAAATATGAAAACGAAAATAATGAGAAAAAAGAATGAAGAAGGAATTAAAAAGCATGAAGAATGGAGAAAGCGAAAGTAACAAATAAAAGGAAAAAGATAAATAAGAAAGACAAAGGAAAAAGTAAGAGGGTGGAAGAATGAAGAGCGAAGAGAAAAAAGAAAAAGGAATAAAAGTAGAACGAAGAAAGAAAAAGGAAGGTGGCAACAGATAGAAGGAAGTAGGAAACAGATATTAGCAAGAAGAAAAAAAGAGCATAGGTACAAAGGTTAAAAAAGAAAGGAAAAAAAGATAGACGAAGAAAGAAGGAAGGAAGGGAGCTGGGGAGCTGGAGGAGAAGCGAAGGAAACGAAAATAAGGGAAAAGGAAAAATGATAAAAGTAGAAAGAAGAACAGGGAAAAGAAGGAAGAAAGAAAAAAATAATAAAATGAGAGGCTAGAAGGAAAAAAAGATGAAAGAAATAAGAAGGAAAAGAAAAAAAGAAGTTCGAAAATAGAAGGATGAATTGAGAAGGTATGAGAAAGGAGAAGAAAGAGCATGGAAGGAAGAAGAAAGAAGAAAAAGACAGATGAACAGATGGACTAAAAAAAGAAAGAAAGGAAGAAAAAAGTCCAAGGATGAAAGAAGAAAAAACAGAAAGAAGAACAGAAATAGAAAGATGAAGGGAAAACTATAAGGGAAGATAGGAAGAACGAATGGAGAAAGGGAGATGAAGGAAAACCATAAAAGGAGGATACCATAAGAAGGATGAAGAAAAAAGAGAAAAAAAAGAAAGAATGAAACAGAGAAAAGGAAGAAGGTAGACATAAGAACGAAAGAGTAAGAAGGAAGAAGGAAAACCAAGAAGCAAAAAGAAAGCTCTTCCTCTTCCCGAAGAAAGAAGAAGAAGAAGGAAACAAGAATAAATATGAAGGAAGCAGAAAGAAAAAATGAGGAAGAAGGAAGCAGAAAGAAAAAAGAAGGAAAAAATTATAGAAGAAGGAAGGAGAAAGAGTGAAGAAAAAATAGAATTGAAAAAAATAAGATGAACAGAAAAAAAAATAAGAAAAATTTAGCGAAAAAAGAAAAAAAAAAGGAAGACGGAAAAAGATGATATAAGAAGGACATAGAAAGAGCAAGAAAGAAAAATACGGAAAATGAAAAAGGACGAAGTAAGAAAGAAAAACAAGAAAAAAAAAGTATAATGATGAAAGCGAAAACAGAGAAAAAATAGAAAAAAGGAAGGAAAAAGAAGAATGAAAAGGAAATAGCATGTAGTAAGGGCGAAAGAAGAGGAATAGGAAAAAGGACGAAGGAAAATACGGAAAACAAAAAACGAAGATTGAAAAAATAAAGAAGGGAGAAAGAATAAAAAAGAAGGAGGATGTAAAAAGATGAATGAAAAGAGGAAGAAGGAAACGGAAAGGAGGAAGGATGGAAGAAGGAAGAAGCAAAAAAAAAAGAGAAATAGTAAAAAAGCAGAAGAAAGAAAGCGGAAGTAAAAAGGGAAAAGTAGAGCAAAAAAAAATCAGACTTATGAAAGAGAGTTCAAGAAAAAAATTAGAGAAAAAGAAGAGAAAAAAAAGACAAATGATGGAAGAAGGAAATATGAAAAAGAAAGTAGCGAGAGGAAAGAATGAAGAATTAGAAATCAGGAAGAATAGAGACAGAGAAAGTAAGAAATAAAAGGAAGAAGGAAAATAAGAATAACAAAGGAGAAATAAAACGGGTAGAAGAAAAAAGAAAAAAGAAGAAATAAGAAAGAAGAAAGCAGAAAGAAGAAAGAAAAAAGAAGAAATGAAGAATGACGAAGTACAAAGGAAGAAGAAAACAGAAAGAAGGAAGAAGGAAACAAAGACAAGGAAGAAGAAAAGAAAACAAAGGTAAAAGAAAAAAGGAAAAGAAGATAGACTAAGAAAGAAGGAAGGAGTAGGGGATAGAAGGAGGAGGAGCCAGGGAAACAAAAATTGGGGAAAAGGAAAAACGAAAAAAGATGAAGGAAGTACAAGGAAAAAGAAATAAGAAGGATAAAAGCTAAATTATAAAATGAAAGGAAAGAAGGAAGCAAGAAGAGAAAACAAAGAAGATAGGAGAAGTAAGAAGGAAAAGAAGCAGACGTTGGGAGGAAAACGAGAAAAGAAAAAGGAAGGAAACAGAAAAGAATGTATGGATGATAAAAAGATGGTAAAGGGGAAAACAAAAATGAAGAAAAAGATACGAAAGACCAAGGATGAAGGAAGAAGAGAAAAAAGTTGAAGATAAAAGAAAGAAGAAAGATAGAAGAAAAACGAAGGAAGAAGGAAGAGAGTATGACAGAAGAAGGATGGAGGAAAAAATGAAAGTTATAAGAAAGGAAGTAGGAAGAACGAAAAAATGAAGAAAAAGAAGACAGAAGGATGAAGGAAGAAAAAAGAAGAAAGAGGGTATATGAAAAAAAAGAATGAAGAAGAAAGAAGGAAGCAGATGGAAGCATTAAGAAAGTAGAGAGAAATAGTGGTAGGTCATTTGGCATAACGCCGTTTGGCATAATTCCTTTTGGCATAAAGATCGTTCCGCATAAAAGTCGTTTGGCATAATGGTCATTTGGCATTAAAGCTTTATAATCATCAATTTCGAGGTAAATGGAACATATGTTCAATTGTTTATAATTATTGTTGCTTCTACATTATAAGGGAAATGCTGCTTTTGAATCATTTTCGAATTAAATATTTTTCGAATTTCGAATTAAAATTTGATCTTTTTTTTCAAGTCAGATAATTGCTCGGTTTAAGGCAGGGGGATTTGAACCCTTTTGTCACTTAATCTATTAGCTCGACAGAAGACTAGAAAGGGGATGTGATTCCTTCTTTCATTTTGGGCATTTGCTTGTTTTAAGTCAAGGGAGATATGATCCCTTCTTTCAATTTGGGCATTTGCTTTGTTTAAGGCAAGGGGAGATATGATCCTTTTTTTAAGGATACAATTATTCGGCAGACGGCAAGAATCGATATGATTCCTTCTTTCAATTCGGGCATTTAATTGATTAAGGAAAGCGAAGATATGATCTCTTCTTTTAATTATGCATCCAATTACTATATATTTCCCATATGAAGAGAACAACCTAGCAGAATGGCTTGACAAATTTTAATAATCAATCACTCAGCTCTAATAAGAATTATGCTAAATGATCACTATGCCAAACGACCATTACGCCAAACGACTTTATGCCGAACGGGGTACAATCGAAAGAAGGAAAGCAAGTAGGAAGCATGAAGATAGAAGGAAGGAAGAAAGAAGGATGAAAGAAAAAAGATAAAGAAAGAAGAAGAATTCAAATGAGAAAAGACGGGAGAACCGAAAAGGGAGAAGGAATAAAGAGCTTTGACATACTCAATTCTCACTTCTCATACCTTAGGCCGAAGGCTCACATCTCACTTTCAATTCCACAATTCCATCTCTAACTTCCCGCTTTCTACACTTTCTCTTTCTCATCGCACACTTTTTACTTCTCACTTCTTATTTATTATTGATCTTTTTCATTATTAACTACTATCTTTTCATTTCTTCCTCCTTATTTTTTACCATTCTCACTTCTTATTTTTTATTTCTCATTCCTTCTTAAATCTCACTTCACATCCACCACTTTTCGCTTAACACTTTCCATTTCTCATTTCTCGTCTAACTTTTTACTTCTCACTCTTAATTTGTCACTTCCGACTTTACTTATTTTTTTATGTGAAATATTTTATCCTTTACATTTCTCAATTCTCAATTTTACTACACGAAATCCATGAAAAAAGGTCAACCATTCGACCAAATGGCATTCGGACAAACGACCCTTTCGGCCAAGGAGTGTTGGACCAAACGGAAAAATTCTGCGTAAAAAATTGGAAATTTAGCCTCAAGAAAATACCCTGATGCTATCTTTATCATGCTTTTAATTTGTTTTTTGGTGTTGTAAAATTCTTTGGAAGCTTGTAACAATTTTGCTACAAAATTTTAATTCGATACGGTGTGTAACTATTGATTCTTCAATTGATAATTCTCGGGCGAAAACATGATTGCATATTCTTCAAATTGTTTTGGAATGATCAATAAATTGATGAACTTGTTGAACGATGGATCCGAAATATAATTTCCCTCCAGAAAACCACATTCATTTTCACACGGTTACCCACAATACTAACCACCTAGTGCATCCGATAATGCTTTATTCCACCATAATGCGAACCATTTTTTAAGACCCTTATATCGCACCAGCCCACATTTCACCGGGGACACATTTTCCCTCCGAAACCACATTTCGCGGTACATTAAATCCCAACCCCATATTGACTGCTGCGTCGCATTATGGGCACGTCCATAAATGTGTATGCACTCCATATTTAAATGCATCCTAAAACCACTAAATCTCAACCCTTTACTGCAAACAGCCATCTATTTCCAGCTGAGCTATTGATTTCACCAACGAACCACATAATGCTCCCGCTGTCTCCGCATCTCGGTCTCGTTCACCACACACGTTCGCTCCTCGCACAATAATGCTGCATGGGAGCAACTAACCTGCTGCAAACGCAAACGGTATGTGTCAGCTATTATGAGGCATAAACTGCACACAGGTATCCCCTTTGGAACGACGACGCACGTACATATTCATTCAGATGTCAACCACAATTTTCAATTGTCTGCCCATTTCTTCCGCACCTCGACCTGCCGATAGAATCCATCCATCCCACCAAAGTTGCCTTACTTGTGCCAGAAGGCATATTATTGAAATCGCGCAGCAGCCATAAATTCGATTCATATAATGTTTATGTCTGACGGTGGGAAATCCATTCCTGCCTCCCCCCACACTCAAAGGCGAAAGCACAACGGCTGCTGGTGGATTCAGATCACCGTAGTCATCATCGTCGCCATCATTGTGCCAACCGGTGGTGGTGTGTCACAGTCGAACTGTTATGAACCTGGTCCCTATATTAGTTCCATAGATGCACGGGCAGATAGCAGCTACGCGGAAAGCGCGACAGGCGAGAACAACGGTGACGACGAAAACGGCGACGACGACGACGACGACCCGGTTGTAGCTGCCAATTCCGTTCAGAAGCTACATCCATACATACCAATACTGCCAGTTTAGGTGGAAAGGAAGCCACAAGCTTGGCAGGACATGACGAGGGAATATATTTACAATGGGATGAACAACTTTGGCACAGGTGCGTTGCCGGTTCGTCTGTTGCTGCTCTGCTGGCACTAGACTGTGGGAAATTTATTACAATAATCCACGGTTGCATGGGTGCTGCTGAGAAATGGATGGATGGATACAGATACATATTATGAATATGGTTTTGGAAAGCATCAGAAGAATGCAGGTAATTAAGAAAATATGGAACACAAAGGAAGATTTTCCTCATCACCTAGGAAAGACACATGCCGCTTTGTCACTCCGTGCTGAAGTAACCCGTCAAATGATCATTTGGATGCCTTTTGTTCCTCAGTACATAAAATTAAGCGATATTTTCGTCATTCGTTACCTAGCGGGTTCTCATGATCGGTTAGGTTCAATTGACTGCCTGTGCGAACGCTCTCAAGATGATTTCAAAATGTCAGCCACGTGGTGGTAAATAACCTTTTTGTTCATATTAATATGAGCCACTTTGTCCCGACACTTATTGAAACCCATTTTTTTCTTGGCCTTTCAAAAATGCCAGCTCACAATCAAATAGACACCGGAGCTGGGGAACAACCTCCGGCGCAAAGTCACAAGCCGCTGTTTCTCCGGTGGTCTCCGTGGGAAGCAAGCGATTTCCTGTTGGCGTTCTCGGGTCGCGATCAAGATGCAAGATCAAGAACATGGGCGAAGCACGATTTGCTCAGCTACAACAAGCTTCACAAGTTACAACATCTTTCCTCCAAGACAGCGTTCCGGGCAACCCGGGGACTCTCACCCGGGTCATAAGTCCGCGGCTCCCCGGGCACTCCAACCCGGGTGACTTTCACTGTCCCTCACCCCCTGCAGGCGGTACGACCAGAACAGGCCCCTCCTGTCGGCCCAATATTGCACTTAGTGGCTCCAGTACCTCTTCGTCGTGGGAAAGGATAGTTTGGCCGAAACCCATTCGGCTGAAAGCCATTTGGCCGAAAAAGATTTGGCCGAATAGATCATTTGGCAATCATCATTTCTCACTTCTCACTGCAAAAGTGAGAAATAGGGAGTTAGAAATGATGAATAAAAAAAGAGGCGTCTCTCTTCGTACTTTGTTTTAACTTTTTCGTCCTCAGTGTCTCGTACTTGACTCGACTACGTATCTGTCAAGGTACAATTAAGTGGTGGAATTAAATGGGATTGTACAAACTCGTCTTATGACAAGTGGAGACATTGCACTAAAAAGCTCAAAATATTTTTTTAAGAAGATTCTTTTTAATTCCGAGTGATTTCTCTTTTTTGACCCTTCCTTCGTTTTCTACAGGAAGTTCTTGTATTTTTTTTAAATATTCGTTTGGAACTTTTGGCGAGTTTTCCACGGGTTCAAAGTTTCCACGGGAAATTCTTGGAAATTTCTAATGGATTTCCAAGGGTCTTTGGAATACCCTATGAACATTTTTGGGGCCGTCCAGAAACCACGTGGTCATATATGGGGGGAGGGGGGTTTGGAAAATGATCACGATAAGCCACATGGGGGGAGGGGGGTGTTGCTCTCGAACCACGTGGTTTTTTTTTACACGAAAAAATTTTGGTGAATAACAATAGCGGTTTAAAAAATACAAAGCATTAAAATTTAATGATTTAATCATTGAACGCAAAGCGAGATGATGCCCACGTAGCGTCTTTTCAACTCAGCGTTAAAAAGACGTAGGTGTGCATCGGAAAAAACCGGTAACGCAGCGTCGGTCGCAACGCCGATGCATATCTGCGTTATTTGACCATCTTAGCCTTTGATCCTATTTCCATAAAAAAAATAACGAAAAAACAGGTTGCGATTCAGTCTTAATTTCCACAAAAAAAAAAAATTGGAAAGGAAAAATGGAAAAATATTTTTAAAAATTTTCGCCGCACCACGCCACCGCCGCAGATGGTTTTTGGCATCACGCCGCCGACACTTTTGCATCAGCGGACTGCAACTACAATTTTGAAAATTTGAGTTCATGTTTTTACGAAATGTAGGCAATGAACTGTGTATAACAAGTTTTCAACAGTTCCTGACGATATTAAATTTTTAAATAGTTTAGCGCCTTTATTTAATTGTTTCTAATGATTTACATATTGAGTTTGATTCGAACTGGGTTGACAACAGAATCTGATAGAAGAGCATACACGAAAGATTGTTCTTGCATACTTGCACCAACGTAGAATTCGGAAGTCGGGACAAATTCAAATTCAAATCACAGAACAGAAGTAGGGGAACTGTTCCATTTTCAATCTCACTGAACATATATTCATCTTATCGCGAAACAAAGAAATACGGCACCAATTCCGTCGCTTCTTTCTTTAACATGCGTGCTCACTGCTGAAAAAAATCACAAAAATAATAAAATCAAATACCTTTTCACTGCTTTGTTTTTCGTAGGACCAATATCGGAGCTATGAGATGAAGTCCAGGAGCAGTAACCCTATGTGTTGTTCAAGACATATGGAAAGCGATATGCAATAGTGACGACACATCATAAACACAATTCAATTGTTATAACTGAAAAGTATGGTGACGATTGGTAATAAACCAAATATCAATAATATGATATTATACGTTATATGTAGATCAACTATTTGGTGGTTTTTAGCTTCTTTCCTATATTTTATAAGGTACCAATCTTTCCTTTATGGATCGAGTCTCTGCTTTCCATTATGTACATTTGTAACTACACCAACGTTCGGTTTATTTATCAGTACATACATTCAGACATGATTCCCTTTATAAAACACTCATAATTTTGCACTTTTTACACATTATGTCTTAATAAAACACAAGAAACGCATTATCGAACATCACAAGGAGTAAATAATAATCCAATGACTTTGAATTTATAATATTTTTGGAATCTTAGAACACCGCAAATTAACAATAATTGTAGACACGAAAATAAACCCCATCTCGCGGTCCTTAGCCTCTTACCCAGCAACTCCTATCCCTACCGCCTCGTGGTGCTGGCCGGGATACGAGCGACCTTAGGGAAGATCGGGTAATCAACGACCGCATTTGCGTGTTGAGAATGAAGAGCAAATTCTTCAACTATAGCCTGATCAGTATCTATGCCCCAAACGAACGATAAGCCTGATGACGTGAAGGATAAGTTCTATGAGAGCCTTGATAAGGCCTACGGAGAGTGCCCAACATACGATGTAAAGATTGTCATCGGGGATGCAAATCCGCAGATCGGTAGAAATAGTTTCTTTCGCCCTGTCATTGGTACGGAAAGCCTTCATTCCGCTACCAACGATAATGGTCTGCGACTTGTAACCTTTGCTGCTGCTAGAGGGATGTCAATAAGCAGTACCTACTTCACACGTAAGAATATCCGCAAACACACCTGGCAGCATCTGAGTGGAGACACTTGCTCACAGATAGACCACGTACTGGTCGACGGACGACACTTCTTGGATGTTATAGATGTAAGGTCCTTCAGAGGTCCGAACATCGACTCGGACCTTGTAGTTGAAAAAAATTCGGACGCGACTCTCCAGCGTCACGAATTCACGAAACAACAGAACGATGCGTTTCTATATCCAACGCTTGTCAGTTGAAGGAGTTGCTGAACAGTACCACCAGAAGCTGGACGAGCGGATAGGAGATGCCACCGATGTCAACAGATTGTGGGAACATATCAACGAAGCTGTGACTACAACAACGCAGGAAGTGTTGGGCACTGCACAGCGACGCCAACGAAATGATTGGTTTGATGAGGAGTGCCAGCGAGTGATGGACGAGAAAAATGTTGCTAGTAGTCGAATGCTAGTGGCTAGTACCCGTTCCAACAGAGAGCGGTACAGTGTAGCAAGAGCAGAAGAGAAACAAATCCACCGCAGAAAAAAGGCAACACGAAGAGAGTGTCATAGCTGAAGCGCAGGAGAACATGGATAGAAACTATATGTGGAGGTTTTACGCAACTGTCAATGGCGCGCGGCATAAGACTGCGCCAGTGCCCGCCATATGGAATGATCGAGAGGGGAATTTGCTGACAGACAAGACTACCCAAGTAACAATTTCCATGCTTGTTGGATGTATTTAATTCTAATAGTGATTTTATGACAGCAACCGCCATGGCTAGTTTCTCAGTTTTATTGGCGCTCTAATTACTATCAATTAACCACTCATAAATCTGCTGGAAAAGCTTCAAACCCCAAGTAGCAAAATTAATTTTATGATGCACTTGAAGCACACTTCTAGACTTGTGCCTTAAAACCGCATTTAAAGCCAATTGTCCTACAAGCTTGCTGATGTTTAAACTTGTTTATATTGAATTTTGTCTGAACCAAATCGAACAGTATCTCATAATGATGAAAATTATTATGGATACGTTGATAAATTAAAACTTAATTGCATTGTGATTGTATAATTGAGTTCGAAGTGTGCCATGAATTGATTCGGATGTTTTTTCCCAAGTGTCAAATTTTTTAGAGGTTCTATGAGCGTTTTTTTTTTTTCAATCACAAATATTAGGCCGCTGGTACCTGGTACAGCTGGTATTTTTGGAGAATTTTGTTTGTGGCTAGGAGCATTGCTATGTCATCAAAATTTGTTTCAAACCTGGATATCCCGAAGACATGAAGGACGAGGAAAGCCTCTCGGAAAAAGTTGAAGTACGAAGCTAGACATCATCCCCAACGGAATCCTGTAAGTTCTTTCCGATTTACATATATATCTTTAATCATAGAGTCAAATGATTTAATCATTCATTGGAAGCTTTATTCATTAACGCTCTATTTAAAAAAAAATCATTTTTCATCCGGAATTGTTTTCCATAAATTTATTTTTATTTATCTTCCACACTAAAAAGTTTATCCTTTTGGAGGAATAAAGTTTTATATTTAATATTTTATGACATGAATCAATGTTTTCGTACTATACTGACACATTCAAGAAATCAAATATTAAAAAAAAAACATGGTTTTAGGTTGCCACGTTTGAAGGTGGAACTACAATATCGGGTCGATAGATACCCTGGGCTATGGATTATAATTCTTCAGGAGACGCATATGGTAGGAATAGTTCTGTGTTACAGTCAGTCTCATGGGTCATTGAAGTTCAGTCAATGTAATTTGTTATAAACATCTTTCAACGTGATCTTCAATGGCTCTATGGTGGTTGAGTAATGCAGAATGGTTCATCGGCATGGTTTTGCTTCGGGAGGATGTAATCCTGTGCTGGTAGGATTGTACGAACTGGGCTTAATAGGAACCCATCTAGTACCGTTCCGTAGATGGAATAAAGCTGTGTAAATTTGGGAATTACATTGACACGTACTCTCCTATACCGTTTTTTTCAATGACCAACAGGGCGCGTGCTACCGGTCGCGGATCGAAGCTAAGGGAGGTAAAGTATAATTCGACTGAATTTATTGAATAAAGATAAAAGGAACTTCAGTCAGTCAGTTCTACTTAGCCTCCTATCGCGTTGTAACTGTATACTGTTAAAGGCGGTAATCAGCTGATACAAATTTTCAAACACCTTATATTATCGCAACTTAATTTCTCTGGAGTAACTTCTTTTTCTACCAAAATAATTATTAGTGAATGTGAATGAGCGAAAAACTTTGATTGTATACTGTTTTGTTAGAGTTAGAGTCCAGCAGAATATCTATTCATTATTATGTGGATGATTTAATTAAAGCACTAGAGTCTCCAAAAATTAATTCTCATTATGTAGTTATATTCAATGCCATTATTAAAGTCTTCATCAGTGCTATACGAATGCTGATTTGGGGTATTTGATATATAAACATTCATCTTAAATGTAAACATTGTGAAGTGAATACGATACAAGGTATTTCTTTTTATCTATCACAGGCTATTTATATTATAGTAACTTTTTAGTTCTAAATTCACAATAGAACCACCCCTGAAAAGGTCAAGCAGATGTATTTTGAGTAACTTTCTTTGTAGTAGCCAGACTTCGTTTATTCTTTTTAGACTGTTTTTCACAACATCTATGGACTTTCTACACAGGATTCAATTTTTAAACAATTTACATTTTTTCAATTTTGCAGTCATCCCAAATGTTTAACACATCGTAATTACTGATGTGATTTTGCTTTGTTATTATTTAAGATTTTTTTAAACATGTTGCGATGATTTTGGTGACAAATTGAAGTCACACGATCAAAAATACGAGCGAAAAAATCGTGTGGAAGAATTATCCTGTGTATATATATTTGATACACAGAACATTTTTCTTCTAGTAAATAGAATAAATTGATAGGGTTTTCAACATGCTTCTCTTTTTTAGCATTTAAAAATTCATTGAATAGTTCGTCATAATAGATGACGACTCATATAAGCATTAATATCCCGGTTAAAATAATTAAAAGCATTTTTTTTTCATATTATCAAAGTTGCATGGATCGCATCACTTACCAAGGTGAATCCTGATCCGTGTAACTACCTAACCCGCCCACTAATAAGAATCCTTCCTGTGGCAACTGTGGAGATGCAAAGGTGATCTCTCTTTAATTACTGAACTCTCGGTCTGTGCACATTGAGGTTGAAAAGCTTATCCCAAGCCCCAACTATTGGTTCCCTGTGCAATTTCGATTGTTCTGGTCAATCACGGAGTAGCAACTACGAATTGTGCGGTCATCAAGCTCAAGCTCAAGCTCAAGCTTTATTTAATTGTTTCTAATGATTGTGCAAATAGTTTGTCGATCGATTGGTAAAAAAATCATCACAATCGGCTGAGTTATTAGTTCATAGTTCCTGATCACTTTTCGTGACGGTCTTAAATTTGATTCTGCTGAATGACCCCAAAAAAATTCCATTGAAAATTTAGAAGAATTTCCTTTGTAGATTCATTAATGTTGCCCAGGATTTTGAATATAAATTTTAGAGATTCTGTAAACAAAAGTCAGCTGGAATTTTTTTTCTAATTTATACTGGGAATTCTTCGGAATTTGATGTTTATTGGAATTTTCATCGTAAATATGCATTTCGGATCCTTCTACGGCTTCTTCTAGTTCTTCAAAATGTCTACCGAACATTTTTCGGAACTCTTCCACAGAATTTCGGAAAAAAGTCGTTGTAATTCTAAAGATTTTTCCGTTGAGACTCCGAAGAATTTCTTGTCAATATTCTGAAGGGTTTCCCTTGCAACTCCAGAATAATTATTCTTGAAAATTCAGAAGATCTTGGAATTTAAAATTAATCCAACAACAAATGTAGGCAATAATTTAGGCTTAAGAAGCCTAGTTTTTATGATATTGAACAATTAGCCCAAGTAACAATTGCCAGTTGAATAAACATCAGTATGGTCAGATTTATTCAGCCAGCGTTGATTAAAAATTATACTATCATACATGATAACATTTGTTCCAGCATTGTTCGCCCAAAAATGGAGTATTTATTCAACAACAACTAGAAACCTCTCTTCAACTTTAAATAAACAGTAGATAACAATATTTATTCATTAACTTTGTTCAAAAACCAGGTATAATGTTAATTCAACTTGTCAGCGACTTACTGATTAGGCTTTTTTAATTATGCTTTTCAAAATACTTTTATTTCACAACATTGCTACACTTATTAAGGCATTGTTCAACATACTGGAGATACGATGAAAAATAAATTATGAACAGAATATCAGTATCCATCCAACGACCTTTGAATCCCCATCCCTCTTGTTTACCATCAGCTATATTTGAAACCTTGGATAGTACCAAGCTGAATAAGAAATATAAACCTCACGCTGTTGAATAATACTGGTTGAATAGCTGTAATGGAATTGTTGGTCGTTACGCTTCAAAGTTGACAGCAATCGTACAAAAGCTTTACAAGAGTTCCATGATGTTATACAACTATGTAAACAACTATGTAAACATAGTTGTATAACATCATGGAACTCCTGTAAAGCTTTTGCACGATTGCTGTCAACTTTGAAGCGTAGATCAACAATTCCATTACAGCTATTCAACCAGTATTATTCAACAACGTGAGGTTTATATTATAGCTTATTGATTACAATTAGTTCAGTTTGTGTTTTCAAATCCTTTTATTTCATTACATTGCAACGCTAATTCAGGCGTTGTTAAACATTGGAGCTGAGATAAAAAAAAACAAATTGGAAACAGTTTACCAGTATCGATGCCACGACCTTTGAATTCCCAGCCCTCTTGACTACTATCGACTAAATTTGTCACCTTGGATAGTACTAAGCTGAATTAGAAATATAAATCTCACGTTGTTGAATAATACTGGTTAAATAGCTGTAATGGGATTGTTGGTCATTATCCTTCAAAGTTAACAACAATTGTACAAAAGCTGAACACGAATTCCATGATGTTATAGCTAGTGTAAAATGTCACACCGGAAAGCAAACTATTATAGTTCTGGTATGATAGTTTGCTATTGTATATTTGTTTTATAAGCAACCTACATGCATCACGTTTATTAATCCATTACACATGAGCTGCAAGTAATGGTAAATATAATCAGTGTGACAATTCCCAAAATAAAAGTAATATTCACGGTGCTTTCTGTTGTCATTAACGCTGCTGGCGATTGTGGAGATTATCTGCCTTCGTTGAAAACGCAGATTTTTGCAGGATTTGTCAATTATTCCCCAAGTAAGTAGGTATTAGAAGAAATTAATTGTGTGAATTCAGTGAATTGAAAAGTGCAGAAAGTAACAATTTTACCAATAAACAGCACAGCAGCTTAAATAAATCAATTTAAAGAATGAAAAAAAAAAATGTTTGTACAACGTTTATTCAAAGCTTTTGTTGTTATTGCAATAAGCAAATTGTCAAACGTTTATTCAGCGTTTCAAGATTATGTTAATAACATTTCATTGGATTCATCTACAGAAGCGATGTTGTTTACTGATAACGTCAATTATTAGACTTCTAAATAAGCTTGTGTTGTGCTTAGATTGTAGTAGAGTTTTCAAGCGTTTGTTCAACGGTTCAAACACAAAATATTTAAACATGTGAATCATGATGAATAGGAGAAACTTTGCAAGTTTAAGTTTTTTGTATTCAGCTAATTGTTCAATATTAGTTTCGAAATAAAAAGAAATGTTTCGGCAGCTTTTAAAAACGTATTTTTCAGATATTTAGTTGAAAGTGGAACAGTAGATGGTTACTAATGTCAGCATTGTTTGCTCAACTTCTTATTCAATATTATGCATTATTCAGCTACGAATACTTTTATCAAACCTTAGTTCGACAATGATGTCTGTTTGTGGCTATTAATTGTTACTTGAAAGGATAATTGATCGAAAAATTTAATAATGCACCTAAATGTTCTAAATGCACAAAATTCTAGTAGTGCGTTTGAAAAAGGTTATGACAAAGAGAAGCTTGCATTTAAAAAAATAACATGAAATTCTAATTAATAATAATGCTTTCTGAATTCATAAAAGGGTCTTAGAACTAATGATATTCCTGCGATATAGACAAAAAAATTCAGTGTTCCAGAAAAAAAAAATCTAGGTTAAATAATAGTGTTATAATAACAATTGAAATTCAAATCCAAAACAAATCTCAACCCTTTCAGGACGGATGGGTCATATATGCCCAGCGTTTTAGATTGTCTATAAAATCACAAAAGAGAGCTAGGCCGCTATTTTCTTCAGCAAAATTGTTCATCTAGATATTGGCTTTACAGAAAAAATAAGGGAGCTCAAATTTGACTGACCCTGAAAACTCAGATATCCGAGACCTTGGGAAGATTTCGATTCTAAGAGCATGCAAATGAAGTTGAAATGTTTGAATCGTAAACCACATTGTTTCATCATTTTGAAAACTCAGATAAGATGGGTCAGCTTAACAGCCAGTGATTAATATTCAGGAATACGAGATGCTCAAGGTACTCCAAAACGTTCTCAAGTTCAGCCCACGATATCCAGATCAATCAAGACATTTGCAATGTCTTCATCATCGGTATATACCCAATTCGATGCAATAAGCATATGATCCTAATTTCCATTAACATGAGATCCAAGAGACAAGGTACCCAAAATTATCTAGAGTCAACATTAAGTTGCACAATGACAATGAGGTTTGATCGCAAACTTTTTTTTATAGGGCCTTAGAAGCACTGGGTTCACGAACTTGAATAATTAAGTAGTTCAAATTACGACTTCCAGGACGTTTTGTATAAGCTAAAAAGTCTGTAGTAGCTTGTATAAATAATAATTGAAGTCATATCAACCCAATGGACCTACTGGGATATTATATCATACATCATTCATATGTTGGTTAATTGGATAAATCGAATGATCCGAACTCCAAAATAATAATTGGTCTATTATACATTCATTACTCTATGAGTCGCTTATGAAAGGACCATTGACTAAAGCATATTCGATATGTGGAATAGAAGTTCCTTGGAAAATTATTCGAAAGAACCATCAGAGTAACTGAGAAAATATGTTTATTGTGACATCATTGGCTTCCACGAGTCGATATTAAAATAAAATTTCAATGGAGAATTAGAAATTAGAAAATAGAAATAAAAAATAAAAATAGAAATAGAAATTTTTCATAATGAAATAAATTGACAATAATGAAATCAGGGCATGAGTATTAAATAAATATAGAATTTCTATGCAAAACAGTAAACAGTTGAAAATGCTCCACAAAACAATAATAAATTAACACTTGTAAAAGCAAAAACTGCAATTATAAAATAAGAATTTTCTATATAGAAATCAAAATGTTCCACGAAAAAATAACAAAACTTTCATGAATAAATCAATATTAGTAATAAACAATTACAAATGTTTCCAGAAAAAAAATTCTTTTCCACAAAAAATATTTTTTTCCGCAAAATATTTTCTTCTATAAAATAAAAATGAGTTGAGATTTCCTTCCTGATGATTTAACTCGCGATCGGGTTGACCGATATGCAAGATTTTTCCCTAATCGATTCGTTTTGGGATCCGCAAGGTTTGTATATACAAAAAGTTGGTGAATTTAACGGGGAAATGTAAAAAGTTTTGGGTCAGCTGTTGAGGAAACCAAAACAAACGCACGGAAATTGATCTAGAGTGCGGTGCTGCAAATAGTTCATTGTGACATTTGCAACACCTGGGCAATGCTGGGTTTCTTTCACATCAATAAAGAGCAATGAAAAAATAAGAAAATTTACATTGAGAAAATACTAAAAAGCAATCAAATTGATAACATTTTCCATGAACTTCAAACGCTTCTAAAGAAGAGGTAATCTATGGAAAAATGCTCAATTTATATATTATTTTATATTCTTTAATCGAAAATTTCCTTTTTTTAATGCTCTTTATTGATTTTTTCGTGGAAAGGTTTTAATTTTTGGTTAAAAAAAATATTTATCTTGTGGAAAATTTTGTAATTATTTATTGCTAATACTGATTTATTTATGAAATGATTGTATTTTTTTCCGTGAAACATTTCGATTTCTTTATGGAAAATTCTTCTTTCATAATTGAAATTTTTGGTTTTAAAAGTGTTAATTTATTTTTGTTTTGTGGAAAATTCTTATTTTTGTTTTGTGGAAAATTATATTTCTGTATTGGAAATTTCCTAATTGTTATGGATTTTTTTTTTTTAATTTTTAAGCAGGGTTTCTACTTCAGACGATATCGTATCTTAGAACATCGACTCATGGAAGGTCTATTGTAGCTTGTGAAAGTAATAAATGAAATCGCATCGGCTCAATGGACCTGCTTGGATGCTTAGCGATGTACGGATACATCGTTCAGAACTTGGTTGATCGGGTCGTTTCAAAACTCCGTAGTATCATGTCTCATGATTACATAGATATTTGTGGATATATTCTCAGCTTAGGACATTTTGTTTCTTGGCATGATTTTATATACTTTCGAGGATATGTACTTCAGAGCAGTTTGGCCTATGACACCCGAAGAAAAATACGACTTTTCAGTTCTTACTATACTAGTTTTGACAAGATCGAGTGGAAAACCCTAAATATGTACGTTAAATCCATGTAAAAAAAATCGTCCTGAAAGGGTTAAATACCAAAATATAACAATAAATTCTAGAATACCAAAAGGAACCCAAAGATATTAAAGACTGTAGATTTAAAATGGAAACTAGCATTTAATGCCAAAAAATTAAAAAAATATAGGGATAATTTGGAAAGTATCTAAGCCATTGCAAATGTTTCTAGAAATGTTTATAACATATTCGCGAGTCCACATTTTTTGTATCCTGATGCATCGAAGGTGTGCGAGTTCTAGATATCCCAATACCTGATACAGATTACAACATGATAACATCATCAAAATGTTAGAATTCATGAAAATTTATAATTTCCATGCTGGGTTTAGTTTGATTTTGAATCAGTTGAAATTCGTGTTTTTGTCCATCTTCAAAATGTATCGGGTTAACCATATGTTTTAGTTACATAACTTTTTTTAATTTTTGTTTTGTTTTTGGAAAAACCACGTTGTCATAAGGGGGGGAGGGAGGTTCTGCCAAATGACCACGATAAGCCACATGGGGGGAGGGGTTGAAAATCTTCAAAAATATGACCACGTGGTTTCTGGACGGCCCCTTTAGGTATTTCCATACTCTATAATTTCTACGTAAAAAAAAATTCTGTGGAAAAGCCATTGTTTCTATGAGAAATTTCCCTGAATTTCCAAGGGAAAATCTTCCAATTTTCTACGGAAATTTGTTTTGTGTTTCCTCGTAAAGTAATTTGGAATTTCCTCTAAAATTTTTCAGAATTTCTACATGATTTTTTTAAATTTCTCCGAAAATTGTTCGGGAATATGAAAGTGGTTACTCCAATACATTTTCCAAATCAATATCTTATGTAGAAGACGTACGTACATATTCACATATGAGTTTTCACAACATTGTGAGTTTTTTTTTTAATAATGACGAAATTTCTTTGGATTTGTAGGGAAATTCCTTGTATGGTCCATGAAAAAATTTGTATGAAAGTCCACGAAAAGATGATTGAAAAGGAGGGTTATTTGGTCGAAAGTTATTCGACAAAAAGCCGTATGGCCGAATGTCGTCACTTGGTTGAATAACACATTAAGCCGACAGTCAACTAGCCAAATTGAACGTTTGGCATAAACGGTTGTTAAGTCAAACGGGTATCCGGCCGAAATTCTCATTTTCTGAACAGAAAAGGTGACCAAAAATGTCGACCATTTGGCCAAAATGGCCTTTTCCGCTAAATGTTCATTTCGTTCAAACAACATTATCGACCAAAGGAAAAAAAATGTGAGAGAGCTTTAAATCGCCGGTCCGTAATCTCGAGACGGTTGTCTGTTCTTTCTACAAAGTAAGTTCACTCCAAGGACCGATAGTGAATTTAATCTTCCTTAACGGTAGTGAGTTATTGTTGCTCAAAATCCGTGCCCAATTCTAGCCTACGACACTTCTTATCAACTTTTCAACGTCGGCCAGTGGGATGGTGCGGGCGTAGTAAAGGCCTTCATGTCCAACGTTTGCAAGGGCACTGGCATCTAAATTACCCCTGATGCCACAATGGCGAGGGATCCAGACGAAGCAGGTGTTTGGCGCCATGCCAGCAAGAATTCCATGGATCCATGAATGTTTGGGAGTGTTACTCTAGAGGGCGGTGACGACACCTGCAGAATCCGTGAGGATCGCAACGGCTTGTTAGGACCGGGACCGTAGCGGCAACAAAAATGGCAGCGGTTTCAGCCGAGAAGATGTTGCACTGGCGGGCTAGACTCTCTGATCTATTTAGACCGGGTTCGGAGACTCAAAAAACCGACCCCGAATCTGAAGATGGATCCGTCGGTGTACCGGATCTCATGGTTCTGGAGCCATGTTCCTAGCAGTTCTAGAATACACCGGGTGATAATGGTGTGGTCGATTCTGGCAGTAAGGATTAGCCAGCTTCTCGCTCCGTGCCAGTGGACCCGCGCCACTAGAGGGAGACCGTAGCCGGAAACATTTCTTAGGATCCGGTCAGCCTTGTCGAGGAGAGGGATCTTGAATTCTCCTGAAGTCGCAGCCGCAAAAGAGGCCGCTTTGTGGCAGGTGATCATCAGAACCCGATGTGGGAATGGGAGAATGCCGGCGTCAACGCATGCAGCTTCAGCAGAGGTGGATGGAAGCAGGACAGAGGATAACCGGACGAAGTTGTTAAAGACGGGCAAGAGTGTGTTGGCAAGATTGCGGTAAACAGGTGTAGAGGAAAATTGTTAATGTACGTGTCAATCTGTCTATCTGATTTTCTCACTTTTCACATATAGCAAAACTCGTAACTGTCCGATTACACACTCTATATTTATTTGTAACTGCCTAAAACAACTGAACTACAGGTGAACCGCTTTGGATCCACTCCAAAACTGAACTGCTGCATTAACTTAACTGCACTCAACAATCTAACAACTGACCCCCTATGACTCTCCGAAGGTTCCTTAAATAACTTCCAAAAAATCAATCCGTTCAATAATTTTCCCATTGCATCAGGGTAGTGGTAGCTACCGTACAGATGGATACCGGCTTTCCATGAGAATCGCGGTATTTAGGTCGGATTTACTTACCGCAGTGGCATCAATGGATGTGGCAGAGTGCCCGTTGAAAATTGTAAATTGTACAATTGGATTGTACAAACTCGTCTTATGACAAGTGAAGCCATTATTAGGAAGGTCAAAACATACAAACCTGCAGAATAAATAAGGTTGTCAATATCCAAAAAATAACTCACCACATAAAGGTCGTTTGTCTAGAGGATCTATACTAAAAAATACGCTAGAACAAAACTACTTTACTGCCGCCAACCGCTAGTCGAGCACATCTGTATATGGAGGCCCATATACAGATGTGCTCGACTTGCGGTTAGCGGCAGTTTAGTTCTCGATAAAACAGGGGGTGATCAAGTCTACCCAGCTTCCCCTACGGAGCTAACAAGGAAATTGAATAGGGCAAATGATCCGATAGTCGTGGGTGTTGCTATAGTTGCGGTAGTACAGTATGCGGAAAATCTCAGAATCAAACGCAGCAATCCACTACGCCCAATAATAAATTGGTATGTCAAAATACAAACCAAGTGTCTTCTGTCTTCAGAATTGATTATCTTGATAAACTGGTAAATATCTTCAAAATACCTTACTAAATTTTCGTCTTTGCTCCAATAGTTGTGGTATTGTTCCTATAGTTACGAGTCTCGTAAGAAAACAATGGGATTCGCAGCTATAGGAACACGAGTTAAAAAATACCGTAACTATTGGAACAATGTACCAATAATTGGAGTTGTCATTTTAGGACGGAATACATGGAATGCATGCGACGTAAGCATTTTTACATTAAAATAGATGGGGAAAACTATCGAATATATATCAAAGATGAGCGAAATGAGTATTGGAATAATTTTGGGATAATAAAAAGTGTTGGAACGTGCTTAGTTCATCCACTATTGGATCATTTACCCTTGTTTAGCAATAGCAGGCGTATTGCAGTAAACAAAACACAGACTGATGCATTATTCCGCAAGTAAAGTGACGTTTTATTAAATTTTTGTTTCACTCTGTTTTTGTTTGTTCGCGATTCATAGCAGGTCAACTGTTTTTTTTTTTTCGATGTGATGATCTTCAGGTGTACCGAGATGTGAAGCCATGTAAGAAGCACGCGCTGCGATTGGCATTGTTCTGGGAAGCGACGAAATCAGTTAGGCCTCGTCAATCGTCAACCAAAAAAGCGCTGAAGTTTCCAATAGTCGATCTACACTTCTCTTCTTGGCCAACCTAAGTGCTCGAATATCCAGGAAGATTTAATTCATCCTTTCCAACACACTTCCTGCAGCGCTACGATGTTGAATACGCATTCCTAAAACTATATCGAAAATAATATGAGTTATTGTCGACTCGATGATGCTGAGAAATTTGAAGTTGCATGTGCCTAGCTATCAATTACTTGTCCCTCATCATCGCTGAGGCTTTCTCCGATGGTTCCCGTTTGTATTCTTTCGTAGATTGTTCGTTGTTTGATTTTTTCTTGTAAGCTAACAAGGCAAGACACCAGATCAATATTATCACATTGAACCCAACCCTTTGAATTTCTAAAGAATAGGGATCCCAAGGCTCGCTCATTCTCACGAGCAGAGGATGCTCACTCACGCAGATTTTCACCGTAAAGGAAAAAAGGCCAGATGAGAGACAACTATTTCTCCCTCACTATCAGTCAGTGCCGCGAAAAGTTGATTTGCTCGTTTACTCACTTCTTTCATCCTTTTCGTGCCGCCACCAATGCAAACAAGAGTACACGCAAAAAAAGCGTTCTCGAATTCTTGAACCAGCAAAAATACACCGTGATTTAATTCATGGATTCGGGAACACCAGTCACGTTTTCCAGAACGTTTTCTGGATTTCTGGAAGGATTTCATTATTTACTCAGATTTAGGTCAGAGTGGCATCGGTCCATGGCTGCACATCGGCATTCATGCAGTCTACAGAGGGTTCACAAATCGTCTTCCAGCTGATCGATCCACCTTGCTTGCTACGCACCTCACCGTCTTGTGCCCGTTGTGCCCTTGTACCATTTTCATCGAGGCCAACATTCTGGCTACGTGCGCGGCTCACCGCAGTCGTCTGATTTTCGCGGGAAAATAATGGATGGCTTTCCAGCTGATGCAGTTTGTGGAATTTATGCAGGAACTCTAGAAGGAACTCCTGTAGGAAGTCCCAATTCCCGAAAGAATTCTGGGAAATATTCTTGAAGGAATTCTTGGAGGAATTCTCTAAGAAAATCGTGGAGGATTTCCCGGAGGAATCTCTGGGGGAACTAACGGAGGAATTCCTGGGGAAGTTTCAAAAGGAAGTCCTGGAAGAGCTCACTAAGGAATTTCTGAAGGCAATCCTAAAAAAATCCTGGGGCAATATCTAACAAACATTTCCAACAATTTTCCCACGTATTCTTCCGGATATTCCCCCAGGAATTCCTACAGAAATTCTTTCCGGAACTCTCCCGAAAATTCCTCCAGCAATTTTCCAGAAATTCCTCAAAATGTTTCCCCAGGAATTCCCCCGAGAATTCACCAAGAAACTCTTCCAGGAATTTCCTCACGGAATCCTCCAAGAATTCCCCCAGCAATCCCTCCGTAAATTCTTTCTACCTTCAATTCCTCTACCCAGGAATTCCTCCGAGAATTCACCAAGAAACTCTTCCAGGAATTGATATTGATGAATTTACGACCGTTGTTTGTGATTTTTTGGGTTTTATGGCGTTATATCGGTCCACGGGTTACTAATAAAACAACCGTTTTAGTCAAAGCCGACGTTTCGAATGTTTATGCATTCATCCTCAGGGCAAAACTGAACAGTTATTTTTAGGTCAAGTAGGGTTGAAACACTAATTGGACATGATAAGAAAATTATTTTGAGCTTTTTAGTGGAATGTTTTCACCTGTCATAAGACGAGTTTAAACAATCCCATTGAATTCCACCACTTAATTGTATCCTGACAGATACGTATTTCGACCTCAACAGACGGCCTTACTGTTGAGGTCGAAATACGTATCTGTCAGGATACAATTAAGTGGTGGAATTCAATGGGATTGTTTAAACTCGTCTTATGACAGACTAATTGGACGGTTAACAACATTACAACAGCTTTCACCTGCGCACATAAATAACAAACTGTATATTTGGTTCAGTACTGTATTTGCTCCGCTTGACTCGTAACACCACCAAATCGACTAACGAAAGAAAACAGTTCTGCATACGAAGCTTAATGATGTAAAAGATTGAATGCGAAAATTGTGTAAAAATAATTTTTATGCGTACAATAAAAACGTGCCAGACTTCATGATTGGTTTGAATTCCGGATTAATTAGTAAAAGCTGAGCTGCGAAGGCCTACGGAAGCCTTTCTTTCTTAAATGTTACCTCCAATGCATTTCTTAATATATTTCACATATCGTGTATAAGAATGTATTACTGGAAAATCGGGCGAATAACTTTGATTACACCAGATAATCAATTGCTTAACTTCTCTAACCGAAGAAGTGGATGAGAGGTGTTGTTGTCCCAAATGATACAGAATAGGATCAAATCCTATTACAGTTTCAACCCAAATGGGACAACCCAAAACTTAAAACATGATTGAATTTGGACAACTATCATCGAGTGAAACCTTATATTTGATCATGAATTTCCACTTGGGTTTGCTTTAATAAAAGAGCACAACCTTTTGTTCAACATTCTCTTGACTCGCATTTCCCTCAACCCATCTGGAAAATTGTTTCACAGAATAGCAGGTTATCTCGACCGACGAGTTCACTGACTACCCTTTTTTCTCCCCATAACAGCCATCCTCCCAAGTGGAACATGGGGTCCAACATCATCGTAACTGTGCTGATGCGTAGACACTTGTACTTCCACTCTACAACACATGTACCTATTCATAATATATGCAAAGCAGCTCCAGTGGCAGGGCCTTTCGTGGCGGCAACCTTCTCCGGTTCGGGCGCGCAACCGAGCCTTGTGTCACTTCAACGTGCTTCCGCACGCGCCCAAGCACCATCCTGAGGAAAACCCCTAACAGGAAGAGACAAGCCTGCGGAAATTTGTAGCACGGTTCCAAAACTCTGTAAGCTGTAACGTAGTGTAGTAGGTATGTGGGGTAGGTGTACAAACATTCGCTGTTGCTGTGTTAGCATAGGATTTTTTTTCGCATTCAAAAACTTGATACCCACCTTCGCCCGTGGTATAAGGTGCTTAGGGGGGAACGACAGCAAACAATAATAGCAACAATCGCGCGTGTGGCGTTCACGATTTTCACGGTCTGCTGACGGCAAATAGGAAAGCAAAGTAGGCTACTGACTTTCACACAGCGAGCAAGCCGTGTCCAACGTGTTGTCCGAACGTTCGATGTTCTAGTGGGTTCTACGTAGGTTGACGGGAGCGATAAATGACGTTTGATTTTAAAACCTCAGGCAAACGGGCATTTTGCATAATGGTCGTGCATCATAAAATGATAACGTGATAAATACAGATTTTCCATGACATTTCATTGGAATGAAAACAAGGATGTAGCTAGTGGTAGAAAAGGAAGAGCTTCCACAGTCAAAAATAAATGCCTAGGCCCTAGACAGAGACCACGAACAAAAGTCCACCCGTCCGTTTAGATAAGCGTATACTACTTAATCAGTACCCTCGGATGTATCGATGTATGATATGTTATTACTAATCCACTTCGAAGTTAAGTCAAGTACGAATTACAGTATAATTGATTCAACATATCCCAAGTCTAAATTAAAGTTCAACACAACGTGGTACCAAGGTGATCAATTTAACCACGTAGACCAATTTGCCCCCCGGATTACGCCACAACAACAAAAAAAGCATGACTCTGTCTACAAACGAGCACAATGTGCGTGTGAAAGCTGATTTACTATCCGGGATAAAACGCAACATTGATGTCAGTGCCATGCTCCCAACGTAACAACGGATTCACGGATGATACGAATGACACGATGATGCAGCTCAGGACATGAATTCGCCTGTGGCACCGCGCACGCAACAGTGCGGCTATGTATAGGAAGTCAATGTTGCACACAGTCAGGTCGATCGAATTTAGTAGCGCGGTGACGGTGCACGCCATGTTGTTCTTGTCAGCGAAACGACGACGGGTGCACAGGTAGGCATATCGCATCGTAAACATATCATTACATGAGTGGCTCATTTCCTGTTGATGACGCGTTCCGCGATAATCCATTCGGCAAGGACCGGTGCACAGTGACCGCAGTAGGGGCAAAATCATACTTTTGCTTTTTCTTCGCGTCATCCAATTCAGACATTGCATTCTTGTAGCTCACAAAACATTTCCGCAGTTGTTAATTACATCAGGTCGAATATCGAAAAAAAAAACTTTCGCTGGTATCAATAAAGGTTTGTGAGTAAATCATGTTCTTCATATACCTCGAACCAACGTCAACTTTCTGCTGAAGATCATAATCACGTACTCAAACTAAGGTGACCAGACGTCCCGCGTTTCGCGGGACAGTCCCGCATTTTTGCCATTTGTCCCGCGCTGAAAAGTGTCCCGCGAAATGTCCCGCGTTTCATTTATTTCAAGATAATGTCCCGCGAAATAAAGAAAAATTGGTAAAACAGCAGTAATTTAGTAAACGTTCTTCAAGAACTTATAAGATTTTAAAAAATTATGATATTGATTAATGGCATGCGTTTTGTAAGACTATATTTTGGATTAGTAGCAGAAACGTTGAAATAAGAAGACACGTCTGTGTCTATTAACTCAGGCTTGCCATCAACTCCTTGCCGAGTGCAATGAGCAAGAGTCAGAGTTCTTTTGATAAGCAGATATTAGCATCAAAAGTCACAACAATGAGCATCATCACTCCCCAGTTTGTGTGTCGCAAAACAAGATCAAATTTGTCGTTCATCTTTTTCTTGTGGAGCGCGTCACTTACTCTAACTCACACTCAAAATAGCCTCTACGATTTTCATCACATACAAAGTTTGCTCTTTGTGACGGAACACCCATCATACTTAACGAAGAGCAATCTTTTTTTTTCCCTAAAGAAGACATCGAACCCTATGCCGAAACGTTGGACAAACTTTAAAAATTTGTTCTAATAAATCAGACTGCATAGCCAAAAAATGTCGAAAATCAACACTACGTAGAAGAAAAATATATTAAGCTCTTTTAGTGGAATGTATTAAACCGTCTAAGACGAATTAAGTACTGTCCATTTAATTCCACCAGTTAATTTTCGTTATCTTTGCAGATACGTATTTCGACCACAACTGTGTGGTCGTCTTCAGTGTCTCGTACTTGACTCGACTCGAGTCAAGTACGAGACACTGAAGACGACCACACAGTTGTGGTCGAAATACGTATCTGCAAAGATAACGAAAATTAACTGGTGGAATTAAATGGACAGTACTTAATTCGTCTTAGGGCCGATTTCTTCACCTCCGCTTAGGCCTTAAACCAGGTTTAAACGTATGGGTAAGCACCGCTTAAGAGTTAAGCGAAGGTGAAGAAATTGGCCCTTAGACGGTTTACTACGTAGAAGTCAACAACTAGAAATAATAAAAAAATAACAATGCTCTTTTCGCTCAGATTATGGCTCGATTGGCTCAAGATCTCTGAATGTAGGATCCCTAGCTCAACAATTTCAACTCACATAGTGTTCGTATGTCGTTATTATTTCAGTAAAAACTTCATTTGAAATCTGAGCAAGTTCGATGAATTTGAGGTAGCTCGGATTTTTTTTTTGTTTCAAGCTTATAGAAAAATTTATAATAAATCGTCTGTCAGTTTGCGAGGAAAAATAAAAAAACGAATTGTATCTCACATGAAATGAAACTTGAAATAGTTCAGCGTAGTTGATTTTTATAATAAAATACTTAGTATACGAGAAAGGCAAAACCTGAGTAAGATGTAGGAATTTTAGGTAAATTAGAGCGCCCACCTAATAACATAAAACGAATAATACGATCACTTTGAATGTTAGGGGTCTCAGAGGGGTTTATCAAATTTTAAAGTTTTGACTTTAACATGTTTTTGAATAAAAACAAGGATTTAAAAAAAAGGTCCCGCGCAGGCATAAAATAAATCTGGTCACTTTAACTCAAACGGAACAATGCCCCAGCTCACATATCAAACATTGAGCATGCCTATCCTGCTCTGAATCCATTGGATTGTTGGTCCACCTTTTTTAACTTTATTTGTGTATTTTTTTATAATAATTTAAGTTTAGGGACCTCAACGAGTTTTTGTTTCCCGGAGCGAAAAGGAACTCCAACAAGTTGTTGTTATTCCGGAACAAGATGGACTCTGATGCTTTTTTTTGTAATTCCGGAGCAAAAAGGGACTCCAACGCTTTTCTTATTCCGGAGCGAGAAGGACTCTGAGACATCTTTTGTAATTTTGGAGCGAGGGGGACTCCGAGGCATCTTTTGTAATTCGGGAACGAGAGGGACTCCAACAAGTTTTGTTATTCAGGAGCAAGAAGGGCTCTGAGGCATCTTTTGTAGAAGGGCTCGGAGGCATCTTTTGTAATTGCGGAGCGATAGGGATTCCGACGAGTTTTTTTTATTCTGGAGCGAAAAGGAGTTCGAGGCATCTTTTATAATTCCTAGAGGGAGAGGGACTCGAATTGTTTTATTATTTGGGAGTAAGCCTAAAAAAGTAAGTTTTGCTAAGGGAGATTGTACATATTCGAATCAGGAATTAATCATTCAATATCATCAATAGTATGAGCATTGAAGTCTAGAATATTCTGTAGAGGATGAAATAGCTTTTCGTTTTAAAATCTGTAAAAAAAAATGAGATACGAATATTTTTTATATTTGGCAATAGACATCGGTTAAATGCAAAAAAGTGCTTAAAATGCAAAAAAGTACTTGGTGGAGTTCCTGAAGGAATTTCTGGAGGAAGCTAGGATTTTTTTTTAATTTCCTACAGACATTTCTTAAGAAATTTTATTAAGAATTTTCTAAACGACTTTCTGAGGGAATTTGAAGGCATTTCCGGCAAATTTCTTGAATGAATCTCCGGAAGAACTTTGGGAACTGAAGTAATTCCCGAAGAAATATCAGTTGGAACATTTAAAGTTAATTTCTATGAAATCTCCACAGACATGTTAAAAGGAATTCCGAACAGAATTTCCGAATGCATCCCAAAAGCCATTTAAGAAGGAATTCTAAAACAAATTTCTAAAGGAGTCTTGAATGAACTTCTGAAGAGATTCCGAAAAAAAAATTAAAGATAGGTTTGAGAATGTTTTGAAGGAATTCTTGAGGGAAATGTTTAAGAATTTCCTCCTAAAGTAACCTATACCTATATCTATGAACCCTATCTAATAGGTAAAGACAAAAAAATATACCTATGTTGTCCGGAGCAAACCCGTATGTAATTTTCTATTCCAGGTCGCTTGTTCTTGGGCCGCCAGTCGCCAGTCTTCCTGCACAACTTCTGCACGTGCATCATTCTCGGTTCCACACAGCCAGTGAGTGCGGCGTCTATCCCGGAGCAGGCATTCTCTTCCAGGTTCTCTACGGGTTCTCTCTTCCGGCATACGCACTACATGTCCAGCCCACTGTGATCTGCCGTATTTTATCAGCCTGCCTGGGCTGCATTTTTCCTCTTGGCGCAACTCGTGATTCATTAATTCATAGTCTGCATCTTTCAACGTCCATGCATCATGACCATACAGAGTGATTGAATGATGTATATAGTTTTGTCAGTGTCTGTTGCTTAAGGTAGTTTTAAAAGAAATCCGATTTGAATTCCTAAAAAAAATCCGAAGGAATTCCTAAAAGAATCTTCGGAAGTAATTCGTGAAATAATTTTTGAAGAAATTCAAATTTTCAAAGCTTAAAGAAATTTCGAAAGTAATCCATAAATTAATTTCTGAAGGAGTTTAAGAGAATATCTGGAGAATTTTCAGAAGGTATTTCTTTACAAATTTCAGAAATTTCTTCGGATATTCCTTCGTCCTTCGTCCTCGAACTTTGCAACGAATTCTTAAAGAGCTCTTAGCAGAATTTCTGGAGGAATTTTCAGACGAATGCGTAAAGGAATTCCGAACTAATACCTGAGGGAAATTCCAAGGAATACCCGAAAGAATATCCGAAAGACTTTTTGGAATTCGTTTCCAGAAGAGTTTTTGTAGAACTCCTCGAGACAATTTTCGAGAAAATTCCTGGACGAATCTTTAAAATAATTTCTGAAGGAAATTGCAAATCCATTACTGGAAAAAAAAAATGAAAAGAATTGCTGGAGAAATACCAGCGGAAAATACCATAAATTCCTTTGAGAATTCCTCCGGAAATTATTTCAAATTTCCTTCAAAATTCCTTCAATTCCCTGGGAATTCCTCTGGTAATTCCCTTAGAAATTCTTTTGGAAAGTCACTTAGAAATCCTACAAAAACTATTTTAGTAGTTCTAACGGAAATTATTCTCGAAAATCTATTCAGACTCTCTTTTAAAAATACCTTCGAAAATTCATTTGGGAAATCCTGCACAAAATTCTCCAGGATTTTCTTCGAAACCTCCTCCTAAAATTCATTTGAGAAATCTTAAAGATTTCCTCAAATATTCTAATAAAATTCATATAGAATTCCTTCGAATATTTCTCGTATTTCTGTCAGGAAATCCTTTGAAAATTCATTAAAGAATGAAATAGTTTCCGATGCAGTTACTAATTCAAGTTTCGAAAGAATAAAAAACAACAACAAACACTAAAATATTCTGAAAGAATTACTGAAATCATTTTGGATAGAACTCATGAAGGCATTTTTGAAGCAATTCTTGCAGTAAGCTCTGGAAGAACTCCCGGAGAATGTTTTGAAAAAATTGCTGGAAGAAGTTGTGATGAAATTCCTAAGGTAGATGCAGTTACTAATTCAAGTTTCGAAAGAATAAAAAACAACAACAAACACTAAAATATTCTGAAAGAATTACTGAAATCATTTTGGATAGAACTCATGAAGGCATTTTTGAAGCAATTCTTGCAGTAAGCTCTGGAAGAACTCCCGGAGAATGTTTTGAAAAAATTGCTGGAAGAAGTTGTGATGAAATTCCTAAGGTAAATTTCGAAGAAATTCCTTATGCAATATCTGGAAGAATTTAATTTAAGAAAAATTTCCGAAAACGTTGCTTGAAAAAAAAATTAAAGAGTTGCTAAACAATTTCCGAAAAAACTCTGGTTAACATGAGAGAGCGCAGAGATGAAACACTATAGATCCTTAATAAGATAAGGACTCCTTATCCATCACGCGGTATCAGTTAGCCTGTTTCGCTTTGAGATGGATACATCAGGAGATAAGAGATAGGGACAATTAGACCGCCGGGAAATACACGTCGTACCGCAAAAAAAATGAATAGTTTCATGCACGGAATAAAGTGTCTTGGTTAAATTACCCCGGTGTTTAAAAACAGTTTTTGGAAGTGTCCGAATTGCTGAAGAATTCCTGAAACACTTTTTTTCGCATTTCATGAGGAATTTCCGAAAGAAATTCTTAAAGGATTTTCTTGAGAAATCCGTCATGAAAACTCTGAAAGATTCTTAGGAGAATCTGAAAGATTCTTAGGAGAATCTAAAAGATTCTTAGGAGAATCTGAATGATTTTTCTAAAGCTCTTTTCAAGGAAACGTTTCTGAGGATTATCTGGAGGAATTTATAAAAAAATACACTAAGTAGGTTTGTAAATCATATTCAAAAATTGATTTCAAAATTAAAATTAGTTATACTGGGCAAAAACTGGAAAAGCATTCACAGTAGGGAGTAGGAATTATTTGGCCGAATAAGTAAACTGTACTAATAGCACAAATCAAAAAACAAAGAATACTAATGAAATAAGTGGCCTGGTTGATTTCAATAAATAAAAAATAAATACTGTCAAGATAAACTGCACTGATTTACCTACACAGATGCTAGATTCTATAAGAATGGGGGCGCTTTGGACATGTACTCAAGCCTTCACAAAGGCTTATGTACCACTACAAACATTTGCGAGTCACCTACAGGTTTAGATGCCCGACTGAATGAGGCCTTCGCTTATACAAATTCCAATAATTAGTTAAACATTTTATGTATTATTCTACTAAGAAGACTGTTACGTTTAGTTTATTTGAATGTGGAAACATATAACTTGCCAGTATGCAGTCTCATTTAACACAATTAATGAACATAAAAGTGAAACCAAAATACGCACTGACCGGTGAACTATAGTTTGAACACCCCTGCTGTACATCTTACTGCATTCCTCCGCCGGCCAGCCACAGACATTTCATCGTTTCGCCAGAGTGCGACTTACACATGCAAAACAAACACACGAGCTCGCACAGCATAGCGCTCGCCGAAAGTATATAAGCAATATACGAGAAACCGTCTATCACTGGGACGGCAACGAGACAAACACACATTCGTGAGAGTCAATTGCGTTGTTGCCATATTCAGCCGCCGTCGTCGTCCAAGAGAGCGCGTTTCCTGTTGAGCCGGCAGATCGAGCTGAGCACCATTACAACCAAGATCGATTGCGTGTGAGTAGAAGCGTATGAAGAGCGAGGAAATCAGTTCGCTGTAGGCCTCGCAACGAAAGGTACGCTCGTGCGTCCCTGTATCGCCAGAAAGCGATTGTGCAATAAATTCAGCGGAGCAAATAACCAGAATTGCAGCTGCACAAAGTCACAATCGAGTCGTGTAAAAGTGCCGGGTGTCTCGGTAGACGGTACCGTGACAACGATCGTGCGGCCAAGCTAAGACGTCTGGTTGAGCAGGTGAGCTTCAAGCATAGTGTCCGCGACTAGGGACTAATTGTCGGCCATTTTGTTCCAGGGAACACTACGATTGGAGCGTGGCTTAAAGCGAACGGCAAAGAAGGACATAAATTGTTACGCAAAATAGTCTGAACGTTGGACACGGGGCCCACAGGTGAGCAAACACAACCGATTGACGTATTAGCCGTTCTAAGCACCCACCTTTCAAACTCAGGCCATTCAGCCCGTCGTCGGAGAAAGCACCCACACACGAGGCTTTGGCAATAGTCTCCATTTTAAAAGCCAGGAGACGGTTCAGCTAGGTCACCGATCGACACTGAGTGAGAACGACATTCGCGCCGGAAGGTCCCAAACAGGTGAGCGGTTCAATGAGGATTTTGACCATGTTCCACTACAATCGCGTCTATTCAAACACAGCACTCGTGGTGACGATTAGTGGTGTAGCCGGCACACGACGGCGAGACTCAAGGGCGCGTACGGAATCAAGAACGGTATACCCTACGGAACAAGCCAGTTGGAATTACTGCACCGTCAGCAAGGAAAAGGAGCCCCTCTCAAGGGTAAGCCAGTCGTGATTAGGACGGCGAATAGCCAACTAATGCACAACCGCCTGCAGGGCTTTATTTGCAGATTTCGGATTCGTGCTTCGAGTCGGAGGCAAGGCCTAGGTACGGCCAACGTCGAAGCGACGGCGACCGGACGCACATCTGGTTCCACACCGGAACCGTGCAGCTATCAGCGAGTGAACATTAGGCGAGTGGCTCAAATCGACAGCAGCATAACGGGTTTGGCTGGCTGCGTGAGCTCACGGCTTCTCGTCGTCTGCTTGGACGTGAACGCATCGGTGGCTGAGAAGAGAACATGCAGCCCATTCATGCGACATTGGACCGGCGACAATCGTGAGTCTGTGCGAATAGATTAAGCTAAAATCGAAGAGAGTAGGAGATGTAGGGATGCAGAGTAGGAAACGATGGAAGGGTTTCCCAATATAATGTGTTAAACTATGAGATTTGTGTTTTTATTTGGTTGGTGCCCTTAGCCCTCAGTGTTCGTGAGTGATTCACCTAGGTAGCTTCTTCGCCTTGCTCTACCATAACGGGAAACTCATAACAAGACTAAATGTACTAGATAAAGCTTTATTCAAACTAACAAACTAATCAACCAAAATATTGACTGGTATCCAGCGGTTGATAAACGGAATGCTGTATCCATAAGGTGACAGCCCCTACAGCGCGATGTAGGCAAAGCGAACCTGACTGAAGTCTTCCAAATACCACGAAACATGGAGAAAAGAGAAAAAGAAAACTTTATTTTTGGCAACCGATCCGGCAACGAAATGAGGTCTATGATTGGAAACTCGGTACCTGGAAAGGACCCTAAATGAACTTGGACGAGTGAGCCTTCTGGCTCGTGAACTGCAGAAAGTTTGAGTGAACGTGGCCGCTATTCAAGAAGTCCGAATCCCACGACCAACTTCTTCTTTTATTGCTCTACATTCTTGGAACTTGGCCAGCTTTTTCAACTTAGTATTCTATTAGCATTTCCGTAGTTATTAATTGAAAGCCCGCCATTGCATGAGTGTATCTTGTGTGGCAAGGATACACTATGCCCAGGGAGTCGAGAATGTTTCCAACCCGAAAACACCCTGGACCGGACCGAGAATCGAACTCGCCTTCTCCGGATTGCAATCCTACGCCTTTGCTCGCAAGGCTAACTTGAGACCCACGACCAACACTGCATTCAAATAAAATATCTATTACAGCAGCAGCGAAAAAGCAGCATACGAAGCAAGTAATGCGGTGGAAACTCATTAGTGAAAATGTTATCGGAGACGCCAACGCTCAGGTCGGTAGAGAGGACTTTTTCCGTCCCATAATCGGTAGGGAGAGCCTTCACTCCGCTACCAATGGCAACGACTTACGGCTAGTAAGTATCGCTGCTGCCAGAGGGATGGCCATCAGTAGCAGCTACTTTGCACGAAAGAACATCCGAAAGCACACCTGGAGACACCCAAATGGCGAAACTTGCAACCAGATAGACCATGTTCTTGTGGATGGGCGCCATTTCTCGGATGTTATCGATGTGCGAACATTCAGAGGTCCGAACATTGACTCTGATTACCTCGTTGTCAGCATAATTCGATAACGGATGTCAACACTATCGAATGAAAGATCACTGCGAACGATGCGTTACAATATCCATCTCTATTAAATACCGCCAGAAGCTCGACGAACGAATAACTAACGTAAGCAACAAAATCAACGATCTATGGTAGTTGATCCATAGAGCGGTGAGCACAACAGCATGAGAAGTGATAGACACTGCACAGAGGTAAACCAGGACGGGTGGGTTCGATTTGGAGTTTCAGAGATTGACAGACCAGAACAACATTACCAGGAGCCGGATGTTGGTATCGGGTACCCGATTAAATGGAGATCGGAACAAGGAAGAAAGAGCAGCTGAAAAACGAACCCACCCTAGTAAGAAAAAAAAAACAGTATGAAGAACAAGTGATTAGTGAGGCGCAAGAATGAATGGAGCAGAACGATATGTGAAGGTTTTATTAGACTGTCAATGGCGTGCAAAGAAAGACAGCGCGCAATGACCAAGAAGGAAATTTGCTGACAGATAATACCGAAGTGACTGCCAGGTGGAAGCAATACTTCGAGACGTTGTTAAACGGTGGAACTCTGGAAGCACAATTTGGACCGATTTAGTTGCTGCAACTCAAATGTTACCGAATTCAGTTGTACACAAGTAACACGAACCACTATATCACATGTGTGCTGCTTGGGAAATGACGGTGTATCGGTGAACAGAATAAACATTAGCGAAGATGGACATTAGGGTGGCTCTAGTTAGTATGGGGAAAACTTTTTTCAATTTTTCTGATGGGCCGCGCTCTTATTCGGTTCTATTTGATGCCTTGATGCTCTGGACAAAATTTCAGCCAAATCAGTCAAGGTTTGGGCGGTGCTAGACTTCGTTGGAAGTTTATATGCAAAAATGTA
Source organism: Armigeres subalbatus (assembly GCF_024139115.2). NCBI lineage: Eukaryota > Metazoa > Arthropoda > Insecta > Diptera > Culicidae > Armigeres > Armigeres subalbatus. The sequence goes on along the minus strand of NC_085139.1, from coordinate 268,119,915 downwards.
TGCAGAAACATCCAAAAACATTGATTTGCAGTTGGACGGCACAACTTACGATGAAGAGTTATGATACTCATTCAGATGTTAACAAATTTAATACAGAATATTATGCAGAGCACCGCGAGAAGATAAGAGTTTGCTCGGCTAAGTTATTAGCAGCAAAAGAGAATAAAAAAAAGTCTCTCACCTATCATGTTTAATATACGATATGTAGCATACCATGAGAGACTTTTTTCGCAAGCTGTCATGATAATGAACTGATTCGGGAGGCTATACCCCATGATAAATTTCTTATAGAAATCTTAGAAAGGTCCTTTTTACAAAATGAGCGAGAACAAATCGAAAATCCAATACTGTTTTTTCGCCCTTGTTTACAAGTTTGATAAATTTGTTATTATGACTTGTTATGATTTGGAATAGTTTTTGCCTTTATTTTATAGTTGTTCGTTACCTATTGAGAGTGATTTCTGATTTCTGCAAACCTTGGAAAAGACAAAGAGCTGAAAAACAATAAGACTGCGGGGAAGAACCAGCTTTCGGATGGACTGGAATATCCCTCCTTACATCGACGCACAAAATTATGTCCCGCATTTTGTTCAACAGTTTGAGACCGCTTGAAGAGACCTTCATCGGCCTATGCCGGAAAACGTTGCCAAGCAGGATGACGACAACCTGGATCGCAGGTTAACGAGACACCAGCCAATTGGTAACATCGTAAAGTACGCGCACGAATCTAGTGATTCCTCCAGCAAATGAAGTTCGAAAATCTGCCTCTCTGGATCTAAATCCCGTCAACAGTGCGCCAACACCCACGACCGATCAAACAAAGACCGATCAGCAGAAGCAGCAGTCGGAGTGTCCTGGTGGAAGCAGTCGGAGTGTGGTTGACGCAGCCAAAGCACTGTCAGAGTGCTCCATTTCGTCTTCGGAGAGGTTAGTGGTGAAACGTGCAAAGCTAGGGGTTATGCGACTACAGGAAGAAAGAGAATTTCAGAAGCAGCAGGAAGAGCAGCGTAAAATCGCTGAAGCAAAAGCAGTGGATGAGCATCGCAAATACCTGGAGGAGAAGTATCGATTGTTTGAAGAAGCGTTGAGTGAGAAAGTATCAAGAAGAAGTGAAAAAGGATCGAAAAGTCACAGTGCAGCCTCAGGTCGAGTGAATGAATGGGTGGAAAGAGCTTGTCAAGTACAACAGGACTAATCAGACGCAGATGGTTGTCTCAGGGGTAATGCAGAACTTCCTATAAGCAACATGAAGCCAACTCACACTAAAGGGAGGTTCGGACAGCAACGCATTCGCTTCGAACCAGATGCCCAAACCAGACATGCTAGAAATGCAGAAATCGGTGTGCAATTCAATCCTCGTGCATTCAGCGGCCGCAGCTGCAGCGCAGTCATCGCATCTTCGATTCTCCAATCATTCCGTCAAGGACGGCCTTCGTATCCAAATGGCAACCTATATCCTTCAGCAATTAGGCCGCCATTCAATTCCACTACCTTCGATGGACAGGTCCTAGCGCCACCGGCTTGTGGACTCTACTGGTGTTCACCAGCCGAACCTTCAAAGCGGCATCCACGCCTTCCCAGATCGTCCCAAGTGGCGACCAAACAAGTCGTTCCCAGGGATTTACCAACGTTTTCCGGAAATCCTGAAGAATGGTCGATATTCCTGTCGATGCTCAATCGTACGACCACGATGTGCGGGTTTACCGAGGAGGAGAACTTAGTTCGGCTACAGAAGAGTCTGAAAGGCAAAGCTTACGAAGCTGTAAAAAGTCGTCTAATGTTCCTCGGGAACGTAACAGGCATTCTGTCCACCCTGAGGATGCTGTTTGGGCAGCCTGAAGTCATAATACAGTCACTGATCGGGAAAGTGAGCGCTCTACCGGCTATCAGGGAAGAAAAGTTGGATTCACTAGTCGATTTCGCCGTACACGTACAAAACTTCTGTGCCACCATAGATGCGTGTGGATTACAGGAGTATATTTACAACGTCACGTTGCTTCATCAGTTAGTTAACAAGCTGTCACCATCGCTCAAACTCAATTGGGCGCAGCATCGTTTAACGGTGCCTGCCGCCAACCTGGCGATTTTCAGTAGCTGGATCTACGCCCTAGCAGAAGCCGCAAGTATCGTCACCATCCCGTCGTCGGTGCAGCCCGAAAAGCTTTCCCGTAGCGAAGCTCATGGCTCCAAAAAAGGCAATGCGTACCTCAACGCTCATTCCGAGACACCGTCTACCGAGGAGAGTCAGAAAACTTCGATGAAGGAGAGTCTACTCAAAACCAGCTCCGGCGAAGCAGGGTTGCCCAAAGCGTGAGTGCTTTTCGGAACTCTCCCGAGAATCACTTTGGGCTGTTATTAGGGAGTTTGGGTTCTGCCGTACCTGTCTTCGTATGCACAAAGGGAATTGCAACGCCAAGCCATGCTGCACAATGATTCAAAGGAGAAGCCTCAGAACGCCGCAGTTGAGGTCAGAAATGAGAGTAGGCCATCTGCTTCACCCTGCTCGAATCCATCCGGATGCAACACTCATCAGTCGGCTACCAGCTCAGTACTGTTTCGTTATCTTCCTGTCGTACTGTACGGCAAAACTAATGTAGTTCGCATGTACGCCTTCTTGGACGAGGGTTCCGCGCTTACTCTGCTCGATCAAGACCCTGCTGATGTGCTACAGCTAGATGGTGCTGAACGACCGCTATGTTTGAGATAGACCGGAGGAACTGAACGATGTGAACCTACCATCTTCAAATTACCGGATCCAAGAAGGGAAGCGGGTCCCTCCTTAGCCGTGCGGTAAGACGCGCGGCTACAAAGCAAGACCATGCTGAGGGTGGCTGGGTTCGATTCCCGGTGCCGGTCTAGGCAATTTTCGGATTGGAAATTGTCTCGACTTCCCTGGGCATAACCCAAGCAGCACGCGCAACATCTTTCAAATAGGTGTTTGTTCCTAATAAATTGCATTGAAGACACTGGCAATACATCGAGTCACATTAAAGCCACTTCTCAGTTTCAGAAAATCACAATGTTTCATTTTCGTTTAAGTGGCGTCGCAATATTCTACCCATCTGACTTCTTGGGTGGTTTAAAATTCGATGTGTTTCATATCAGAAACAAAACAGATAAGTTGCAGAATTAATAACACTTCGGTTCATTGCTGTTACGACAATGTTTCTGATATGTTGCAAAACACTTTGAGCTCAGCTGAGCAGTATTTTATTTTTGACAGTCCCCTGCATGTTCCGTATAAGGTACAATGAAGTTACAAATGACTTTGTTGTTTATGTAGTGCACTTGTAGCAGAATCTCCAAATAGAATTGTTGGTGTGATGGTTATAGTAGAAGGTTGCAAATATCAAGGTCCACGGTTCGATTCCCGGTTGGTTTTTGTGTTTTTATTTTCATTGTAACCGCAAGATGTTGCAAATAGGCTCCACCTCTTGCGCTTTTTGTGTCACAAAGGAGTTCCAAATACGACGCGTTGTGCATAAGTCAGACCTTTAGAAAGTCACACCACAGTTGTTGTTACTCACTGAGAAACAAGAGGTGTTGCTTGGGAAAAGTATCATCGTGTTAGCCTCATGATATACGAATGCAAAAATGGTAATCTGGCTTAGAAACCTCGCAGTTAATAACTGTGGAAGTGCTTAATGAACACTAAGCTGTGAGGCGGCTCTGTCCCAGTGTGGGGATGTAATGCCAATAAGAAGAAGAAGAAGAAGAATGGAAGCAAACGTTTCGATCTCAACGATGTGCGAACGGCGAAGGAGCTGAAGTTACCGCATCAAACGTTGGACATGACCAAATTCTGCGAGAAGTATCCACACCTTCGAGATTTGCCGATTGATTGCTATCGAGATGTGTAGCCACGCATTCTGATGGGGACAAAGCATTCTCATCTGGGCCTCGTCTTGAAAAGCAGAGAAGGAGAGTTTGGACAGCCTATCGCAGTGAAGTCACGGTTGGGCTGGACCTTCTGTGGAGGACAGGGCAATGGACGCGGAGCAAATCTACACCACTACAGCTTTCACATTTGCCCATGTAACACAGACGCAGGCGAGAATTTCCACCAAGCGATGAAGAGTTACCAAACCGAACAAGCTGCTGCTATCCGTCGAAGATCAACGTGCCCTCACGCTGCTCAATTCGCACACTCACCGCCGGAATGATCGGCCTGAGTTCGGGCTATTGTGACGATATGATGACACTAGCCTTCCGCATAGTCAATCCATGGCGCTGCGGCGACTCCAATGCTTGAACAAATGGATGGAGAAGGAACCGGATCTGCAGACGACTCTGCAATCAAAAATCGGGGAGTATCTAGCAAAAGGCAACATCAGTAGGCTCAGCGAGGAGGAAATTTGCTGGAAAGTGCCTCGCCGATGGTATCTACCAATTTTCCCCGTAACCAATCCAAACAAACCACGATACTTCACTTAATTCAGCCCTCCTCAAATGACCCGATCTACTGTGCAAGCTTCTCATGATCCCTTTTCAGTTCCGGGAACGTCGCATCGGACTCACCGCTGAAATTAGTGAAATGTTTCACCAAGTGTATATCCGCGCAGAAGACCAATTCTCTCAGTGTTTTTACTGGAAGAACGAACGTGGTGAAACGGAAGTGTGCGCTTTCGGGGCATGCTGCTCTCTAACTACTGCGCAGTCTGTGAAGAACACCAATGCCGACCGCCGAATTCGTGAATGAGTATCCAGAGGCGCATCAAGCCAGCATAAAGTCCCACTACGTTGGCGATATGCTGGTCAGCGTAGACTCCGAAGAGCAAGCCATTCAGTTGGCCAAGGACGTAGGATATGTCCATCAGCAAGGCGGATTCGTGATTCGAAACAAGATCAGTAACTCGAGAAAGGTTTTGGCAGCACTACACAAGGTAGGCATCGGCGAGAAATGTCTTGATCTGTCCTCCGAACTAGCCACGGAGAAGGTTTAGGCATGTTGTGGAAAACGACCGATGATGGTTTCACTTACAAAGTGGGATGGAATCGCTACGATCCGGATCTGTTAGTAGGTGAACGAAGGGCAGAAAGTTCTACGTGTTATCGACCCGCTAGGGTTTTTTTTCTTCATTTTCTGTCATATCTAAAAAAAACCTACTGCAACAAATATGGCGATCCGGTGTACAGTGGGATGAACATATCGACAACGACTCCTTCGAAAAATGGCTTACCAGGTGCTCCCAAGAGTTCAACGAGTGAAGATTCCCCGGTGCTACTGTTCCGTACTAGGGAAGCCGACAAAGTGCAGCTACACACAATGGTGGATGCCAGCGAGAACGGCACGGCCGCCATCTACTATCTTCGCTTCGTACGCGACGGATACTTCGCCTGCTTCATTGTCGCAGCCAAATGCTGAGTTGCCCCGCTGAAATTTACTTCGATACCACTAATGGAACTCGAAGCTGCAGTGTTTGATGCACGGCACCGTCCAAGTGGCGCTAACTTTCAGGATCCTTCGTAAGCTGTACTGGTGTGATTACAGAAACGTTCTTTGCTGGATCAACTCGTACCATATCGATATAGCCAATACGTCGACCACAGGATCAACAAAATCCTCGAAATATCAGAAGCACACGAATGGAGATGGATCCCTGTCATGCAAAATCCTGCAGATTACGCCACCAAGAGGAGTAGTCTTCCAGAATTGTCATCTGAAGACAGGTGGTTCGATGGTCCCGACTTTCTTCGGTGCCCTGAAGATGACTGGCCGGAACCGTACAACCACAAAGATTCGACCGTCAATGAACTGCGTACATTACTTCTGGTATACTACACTCTTCCGGAGTCAGTGCTCTGTGTGAACAACTTCTCTACTTGGCAGAGACAACGCAAGGTTGTCCCATACGACCACCGATTCGCCGATAATTGCCTCAACAAAAGCTGAGAATCACTTACAGCAGCGGTTCTCAACCTGGGGTACATGTACCCCTGGGGGTACCTCGAACAAAAAAGCGAAATGGCGGGTCCGCTACCCACATTTTTGATAATCGAATTCTTCTGTACTGTTGGCTATGCAGAGCAAGACTCAAGCCAGGATGGTGGATAACTACATACATACATATATACATACATACATACAGACAAACATACATGCTTCTGAACTACCCGAGTAACAGACTTGTCATATATAGGTTTCTGTGCTCCATATCAGACTTAGTCATATTTTCTCAAGAGGCCCAGAAGCCTCCTTTCAAGAGGCCAGGAAGCATCCTTTCAAGAGGCCAGGAAGCCTCCTTTCAAGAGGCCAGGAAGCCTTCTTTCAAGAGACCAGGAAGCCTCCTTTCAAGAGGCCCGGAAGCATCCTTTCAAGAGGCCCGGAAGCATCCTTTCAAGAGGCCCGGAAGTCTCCTTTCAATAGATCTGGAAGCCTCCTTTCAAGAGGCCGGAAGCCTCCTTTCAAGAGGCCGGAAGCCTCCTTTCAAGAGGCCCGAAGCCTCCTTTCAAGAGGCCCAAGCCTCCTTTCAAGAGGCCCGGAAGCCTCCTTTCAAGAGGCCCAGAAGTCTCCTTTCAAGAGATCTGGAAGCCTCCTTTAAAAGGCCCGGAAGTCTCCTTTCAAGAGGCCCGGAAGTCTCCTTTCAAGAGGCCCGGAAGCCTCCTTTCAAGAGGCCCGCCTGGAAGCCTCCTTTCAAGAGGCCCACCCGGAAGCCTCCTTTCAAAAGGCCCGAAGCCTCCTTTCAAGAGACCGGAAGCCTCCTTTCAAGAGGCCCGGAAGCCCCCTTTCAAGAGACCCGGAAGCCTCCTTTCAAAAGGCCCGGAAGCCTCCTTTGGAGAGACCCGGAAGCCTCTTTTCAAGAGGCGCGGAGCCTCCTTTCAAGAGGCGCGGAAGCCTCCTTTCAAGAGGCCCGGAAGCCTCCTTTCAAGAGGCCCGGAAGCCTCCTTTCAAGAGGCCCGGAAGCCTCCTTTCAAGAGGCCCGGAAACCTCCTTTCAAGAGGCCCGGAAGCCTCCTTTCAAGAGGCCCGGAAGCCTCCTTTCAAGAGGCCCGGAAGCCTCCTTTCAAGAGGCCGGAAGCCTCCTTTCAAGAGGCCCGGAAGCCTCCTTTCAAGAGGCCCGGAAGCCTCCTTTCAAGAGGCCTGGAAGCCTCCTTTCAAGAGGCCCGGAAGCCTCCTTTCAAGAGGCCCGGAAGCCTCCTTTCAAGAGGCCTGGAAGCCTCCTTTCAAGAGGCCCGGAAGCCTCCTTTCAAGAGGCCCGGAAGCCTCCTTTCAAGAGGCCCGGAAGCCTCCTTTCAAGAGGCCCGGAAGCCTCCTTTCAAGAGGCCCGGAAGCCTCCTTTCAAGAGGCCCGGAAGCCTCCTTTCAAGAGGCCCGGAAGCCTCCTTCCAAGAGGCCCGGAAGCCTCCTTCCAAGAGGCCCGGAAGCCTCCTTTCAAGAGGCCTGGAAGCCTCCTTCCAAGAGGCCCGGAAGCCTCCTTCCAAGAGGCCCGGAAGTCTCCTTTCAAGAGATCTGGAAGTCTCCTTTCAAGAGGCTCAGAAACCTCGTTTTAAGATTCTAAGAAACCTAATCCTAAATGTTGAATTATGCGTTAATTACTTATCATATGAATTTTCTTTGATTTATTCAGAGTTTTTTGAAACATGTTGCAGAGATTTTTGAGGTAAATACGATCGAAAAAAAATCGTATAGAAACAGAATCCTGTGTACAGCAAAGAAAAGGGGGTTCCTCAATCAATGCAAAAGTTTGAAGGGGTACCTCTCAAGAAACAGGTTGAGAATCACTGACTTACAGTAACGGTCCATTTGAGGCGAAGCAATTGCTCAAAAATCGAACGTACCATTATTCGACTCTGCCAACAAGAATCCTACTCCGATGAGATGACGACGTTGCAAAATCCAACCAAAACGACCCTAATCCACGATGACCGACCGAATTCATGCGCACGCGAACCCGTATTGCTGCATGTCACTATGCCACTGATGATGCCAAGAACCCAGTAATTCTTCCGCAAAACACCACATCACCCGCATGATCGTGTCCCACTACCACCAGCAAATACCACCACCACAACCACGAAACGGTAATAAATGAAACCGGCAGAAGTATCCCATCCCTCGCTTGCGTGTTTGTCAAGTATGTGTGTCGAAGTCACAGTCGGCAGAAGAGTGGAAAAGTGGTGGGTAATGATTGCAACGTGCCTGACTGTCCGAGCGATTCATCTGGAAGTTGCTCACTCCTTTAGCACAAACTCCTGCATTATGGCCTTTCGAAACCTCATTGCCAGCCGCGGCACAGCACAGAAGGTCTACAGCGACCGCGGCTGGAACTTTGTTGGTGAAAATATAAAATTGATGCAGCTCAACGAAAAGGAAGTCATGAACGAGCGTGAATTCACGAAGGAATTTGGGAGTTTCGAAATCGAGCGGGTTCTCTCACACCACACATACGTGGTAGCTGGGAGCGGCTGATCCGCACTGTTAAAAACAACCTAGCTGTAGTGCGTTCGTCAGTAAGGCCTTCTGGCGAAGTACTTCGGAATTTGCTGACCGAAGCCCTACCTCGTGTGCCGCTAGACGACGACTCGGCACCAACACTGACACCAAACTGTTGGCCAAAGGGGAAAGTCATCGCCACCAAAGTAAGTAGAGCTGGACAAGTTCGGTTCGCAACGATGAGAACATCGAATGGGGTATATGATCGTAAAGGTAAAAAGGTAAGGTAAAAAAGGTATATGATCGCCCTGTGACAAAATGAGCGATTCTAGTAATAAAAAATCTATCTTTCTTCGATCGAAGTTTTTTTTTCGTTGATTACCGGTTTGGAAGTTTATGAAGACAAAAAAAATTTCTATAATGGTTTGAAACCCCTCCCTGCTTTAGATAGGAGGGGGGGGCTCCCATACGAATGAAGCACAAATTTCTGCATATCTCGAGAACTAATCAGGCAAATGGAACCAAATTTGGCATGTGGAGATTAATGAAAACAAAAAAATAATTCTATATGGTTTGAAACCCCTTCCCTCTAGAAGGGCGGCTCCCATATAAATGAAACTCAAATTTATGCCCAACTCGAGTAATAATCAAGCAAATCAAGGGGACTCTTATATTTTTAGCCCAAGTCCTGGTGTTAGGTGGGACGCTAAACAGCCCTGACACGACGGCCCTCCGACGAGACAGGAGGTTTGCGCAGGCCCAATAAGCCGCCTTTAAAAACAACTATTACGAACGACATAGAAGATAATACGACTCGATACAATCGGCAACGACCTAGGCGACGAATAAAGGATCACGATTGGAAGCTTGGAACATGGAACTGCAAGTCGCTAGGCTTCGCAGGTTGCGGCAGGATGATCTACGATGAATTACATCCCCGCAACTTCGATGTCGTAGCGCTGCAGGAAATCTGCTGGACAGGACAGAAAGTGTGGAAAAGCGGGCATCGAGCGGCTACCTTCTACCAAAGCTGTGGCACCACCAACGAGCTGGGAACCGGCTTCATAGTGCTGGGAAAGATGCGCCAACGCGTGATTGGGTGACAGCCAATCAACGCAAGGATGTGCAAGCTGAGGATAAAAGGCCGTTTCTTCAACTATAGCATCATCAACGTGCACTGCCCACACGAAGGGAGATCCGACGACGAAAAAGAAGCGTTCTATGCGCAGCTGGAGCAGACATACGATGGATGCCCACTGCGGGACGTCAAAATCGTCATCGGTGACATGAACGCTCAGGTAGGAAGGGAGGAAATGTATAGACCGGTCATCGGACCGGGTAGTCTGCATACCGTATCGAACGACAACGGCCAGCGATGCATAAACTTTGCAGCCTCCCGCGGAATGGTAGTCCGAAGCACTTTCTTCCCCCGTAAGAATATCCACAAGGCCACATGGAAATCACCTAATCAAATAACGGAAAACCAAATTGACCACGTTATAATCGACGGTAAATTCTTCTCCGACATCACGAACGTACGCACTTATCGCAGTATGTCTGCGCTCAAAACTCTCGACGGTGATCAACACGCGTCGGAGTCGTCCGCCGCGCCTTAACATTGGGCGGCTACAAGACGGTAGACTAGCCCAAGACTACGCGCAGCAGCTGGAAGTGGCACTCCCAACGGAAGAGCAGCTAGGCGCAGCATCTCTTGAAGATGGCTGGAGAGATATTCGATCCGCCATTGGAAGCACCGCAACCGCTGCACTAGGCACGGTGGCTCCGGATCAGAGAAACGACTGGTATGACGGCGAATGTGAGCAGTTAGTTGAGGAGAAGAATGCAGCATGGGCGAGATTGCTGCAACACCGCACGAGGGCGAACGAGGCACGATACAAACGGGCGCGGAACAGACAAAACTCGATTGTCCGGAGGAAAAGCGCCAGCAGGAAGATCGAGACCGTGAAGAGACGGAGGAACTGTACCGCGCTAATAACGCACGAAAGTTCTATGAGAAGTTGAACCGTTCACGTAAGGGCCACGTGCCACAGCCCGATATGTGTAAGGACATAAACGGGAACCTTCTTACGAACGAGCGTGAGGTGATCCAAAGGTGGCGGCAGCACTACGAAGAGCACCTGAATGGCGATATGGCAGACAACGGTGGCGGTATGGTAATGAACCTAGGAGCACGCGCGCAGGACATGCGACTTCCGGCTCCGAATCTCCAGGAAATCCAGGAGGAGATCGGCCGGCTGAAAAACAACAAAGCCCCTGGAGTTGACCAACTACCAGGAGAGCTGTTTAAACACGGTGGTGAAGCACTGGCTAGAGCGCTACATTGGGTGATTACCAAGGTTTGGGAGGATGAGGTTCTGCCGCAGGAGTGGATGGAAGGTGTCGTGTCCCATCTACAAAAGGGCGATAAGCTGGATTGTAGCAACTACCGCGCAATCACATTGCTGAACGCCGCCTACAAGGTACTCTCCCAAATTTTATGCCGTCAACTAACACCAATTGCAAGAGAGTTCGTGGGGCAGTACCAGTACGATGGATCGGGTGATGTGCGTAGTTCGAGTTTCAGGGGCATTCTCGAGTCCCTTCGAAACCCGTAGAGGGTTACGGCAAGGTGATGGTCTTTCGTGTCTGCTATTCAACATCGCTTTGGAGGGAGTAATACGAAGGGCAGGGATTGACACAAGTGGTACGATTTTCACGAAGTCCGTCCAGTTATTTGGTTTCGCCGACGACATTGATATCATGGCACGTAACTTTGAGAGGATGGAGGAAGCCTACATCAGACTGAAAAGCGAAGCTAAACGGATTGGACTAGTCATCAACACGTCGAAGACGAAGAACATGATAGGAAGAGGCTCAAGAGAGGTCAATGTGAGCCACCCACCACGGGTTTCTATCGGTGGTGACGAAATCGAGGTGGTTGAAGAATTCGTGTACTTGGGCTCACTGGTGACCGCCGATAACGATACCAGCAGAGAAATTCGGAGACGCATAGTGGCTGGAAATCGTACGTACTTTGGACTCCGCAAGACACTTCGATCGAATAGAGTTCGCCGCCGTACCAAACTAACTATCTACAAAACGCTTATAAGACCGGTAGTTCTCTACGGACACGAGACCTGGACGATGCTCGTGGAGGACCAACGCGCACTGGGAGTTTTCGAAAGGAAAGTGTTGCGTACCATCTATGGTGGGTTGCAGATGGCGGACGGTACGTGGAGGAGGCGAATGAACCACGAGTTGCATCAGCTGTTGGGAGAACCATCCATCGTTCACACCGCGAAAATCGGAAGACTGCGGTGGGCCGGGCACGTAGCCAGAATGTCGGACAGTAACCCGGTGAAAATGGTTCTCGACAACGATCCGACGGGAACAAGAAGGCGAGGTGCACAGCGGGCAAGGTGGATCGATCAGGTGGAGGACGACTTGCGGACCCTCCGCAGACTGCGTGGTTGGCGAAGTGCAGCCATGAACCGAGCTGAATGGAGAAGTCTTTTATGTGCAGCACAGGCCACTCCGGCCTTAGTCTGATGATAAATAAACTTATATTTGTATTCATCAAGCAAATGGAACAAAATTTGACATGTGGAGGTTTTTGAAGACATTTTTTTTAATTATGGTTCGAGACCCCTCCCTGCTCTAGAAGGAAGGCTCCTATACAAATTAAATACTAATCTCCACATAACTCAAGAAATAATTAAGCAAATGAAACCCAATTTGGCAAGTTAAAAAAAGAAGTTATGACGTTTGCTCTTCCAAACGAAATTGAATCGCAGAGTAAACGTTAAAACTCGCAGAGTAAACGTTAAAAATCAAAAAATTGTTTCATCCAATCATTAAATCTCGGATCAACTCAAGCTCATCCAAACAACCGTGATATGAATGGTAACTGTATTGCAGCGTTGCTTGGGACGTTCACATCCAGGAAATTTAGTCAACCAGTGTCCTTTCGCTTTTTTTTCGTCCTTCTACCACGTCTATCCCGAGCCAATTATTTGGTCGGTTTTGGTGACAAGGTTACCCAGCCTTCTCTCTCAGGCAAGTATGAATGCAATACAGAACCTTGGTCGCTTCATACTGCGTCAAAATTCAGTATCCCAGCTCATCTTAAGTATTAGCTCCCCTGGGACGCAACTCACAAAGCCTTAGGCAGACCTCCTGTTACCCCAACCCAGTCACGCGGTCAGGTTCTATTGGTTAACAAAGTCGTTCCGGTCCTGTGGTTGGAGTCAAAGAGGAGATCTTCAAAAGTGCCCACTCCAATCAATTTCCAGCGTCATACCCTATCTCATTTGGACTCTTTACAAATTCGATTGCGTTTCAATCAAGCTGTTTTTATAGTGAAGTGGCTGAAAGCTGAAATAAATTCTCGTAGACTTTTTCTCTTCCCTCACCCACTACGCCCTTTTCATAAAAGTACGAGTCCTTGAGTAGTTACGTCAAAGCCATGTTGATCTGCCTAGAATTCAGCGTCTGTTTATTTTTTTACAGAATATATCTTCCTCTATTTAAATAAAAATGAGTTGAGATTTCCTTCCTGACGATTTAACTCAAGAACGGGTTGACCGATTTGCAATTTTTTTCCCTAATCGATTCGTTCTGGGGTCCGCAATGTTTGTATATACAAATGGTGGCTGAATTCAACGGGGAAAGGTGAAAAAATCATTAAAATACAATTATGGGTCAATTGCTAAGGAAAGCAAAACAAGCACATGGAAATTGATCGTGCAACGCAAATAGTTCATTGGGACATTTGCAACACCCGGGTAAAGCTGGGTTTCTTTTGCTAGTAATAAATAAAAAAAGCAGAAACAATTCAAGCTTTTATCTTAGAAAATGCGGTCGATCGAATAATTTAACAGGCACATTTTGAGCCGATTTCCCCTATCAGGAGATTCTTTTCAACCATTATTTGTTCAAAACATCACACTGAACTGATCTGCACTGAATTCACTAACAGCACGAACAGCGAACCATTCATCGGTGACAGAGGTTCTGTTCGCCATCCATTTCCAGAACATGGCGTTGGCCGGCCGGCTGCGTCAGCTGTGACACTTGGCAAGATGTGCAAAATTGTGATTCCGCTCCGCGATACGCGCCAGACATTTGTCACACCCCGTTCGCTAGGAGAAGCAATTTCGCCACGATGACGCGGCCGTTCCATGCCAAACATCACCCCCAAACAAAGATTTATAACCCTTTGAAGATCGAAATCTGAGCCTTACTGCGCACTGGGCCGCTACAACGCTGCATCGATATAATTTGTCAGCGGACAATTTCGAAGCTCATTTGTCAACTTGTCCAAGTCCAAGCTGGTGCTGCTCAGGTTCCGGCGATGGGCTTGACATCCAATTCCCTTGTCGTGACCAGATTCCAATTTTCGATGGAAAGTACTTTTCGACAAATTTACAGCTTTTCGGCCGAATTGACGGCGAAAGCCTATTCACTTTGATTCTGTTCGGCAATATTGACTATGACTTATTATGGGAGCGTTGCTGGACGTGTCTTCACCATTTCCACTTGACGTCAGCTGAAGCTGATGATGGCAGGTTCGGTCAAAGTTTTCCATGATTTACGGATTGACCACGTGCTTGAAAGTTTTTCTTTTCTTCTTCCCCGAATTCCCAGAGTCCGTATCGGGACGGAAGATGCGGTGCCAAGTCGAAGTCAAAAGCGAAAATTACTTACCAATTTCAGCCAAATGTTGGTGATCAGAAGTTGGTTCTTCTCGTCCTGGGCGTGGATGGAAAGAGAGAAAGAAAATGCGAAAATTAGTTCGACAATCCGGTGATTGGGGAGTTGCTGAAAGTGGAGAAGGGCACTAAATTAAAAATGATTATTCAAAAAGTACTCCGAGAGGATTATGGCGCTCGGACGGAAATTGAGTGTCGGCGTCTCCGAGTTCTGGCAATAAGCGTACCGCCGCGCCGCCGGAATGGAACGCGGCTAGAGGGGAGAATATGATGGAGTGGTGCTCCAGTCGGAATAGCAAAATGAAGGGCTCTTCAACTCGACTGGAAAAGATTTTCTTCGCGATGGAGATTGTTCTTCGGTGATAATGATTTGGGATGATGATTTTTGGAGGCTTGGCGATGATTGAGCTAATTGAAAACAGAAATGTTATTACAAAAATACAACAGATGGAAGACTGATTAGAAATGTTGGCCTTAGTTGTAGACAGCAAAATAAATTAGGAAAAGAATGAGTTTTCTTCGCTCATAAAATATTGGAAATTATATCCTTCGGGAACATGATCTTTGCAAGACAATGGCAGTTTTTCCATGTTTTTCAGAATCCAACTTGCGGTTTTTAAACAAATGGCAATTTTAATCGATTCATATTTTGGAAATAGTTACATCAATATTCATTTTTATGACACGGTTTCAAACATTCAATATTAAAGCATCTTGTGGTCGAAAATAAAACCTACGGAACCATACGCTTCCCCAACATGATATCTTTCTTTTTTTCGAAAAAAAAGATCATATTTCATAACAACCATTTCAATTCAATTAACCTCAACGTCCGAACTACCTTGTTGAAAATCACATTTTAACGACTCTGTCTGATGCATCTGCCTGTTCAGCCCCATCGCAATAAACAACCAATTTTGACGCATTATCGCCTCCAACTTATCTCATTAAGCATTTTTTCACCACTCTCGACAGTGCCCATTCATCACCGCTCGCTGCTGGTGGAGTGATCAAAAAGTGTATCCCCCCTTTCCGTTCCACATGGTGAAGGCCCGCTGCAAGCTCCCTCCGCCGACGCCGGTTTTGACCGCATTGCAGTCACCCGGTTCGGAGTTTTTACCTCATCGAACTTCGTTAGCCGTGATGCTGTCCTGCTGCTGCAGAGTTCGAGAAGCTCTTTTTCATTCCATTTTAAATTCAATTTTCCACACCAAACAGAGAGAGTGTGTGTGTTTGTGCTCGTGCTTAAAACCTAACGAGACCGTGTGGGAGGGTTGGAAAAAGTTTTCCCCTGAAGCACTTTTACTGCTGCGCTGCTATTACTTCGGCTGGCTGTCCCACACTCATCGGTAATGATTTATGTGGAAGCACCTTGCGTCGTCGGCGACGTGGACGTCATCGGATGGGCAGTAACTCACCGAACCACGCCATTATCTTCATCATCACGTTCCGACCCGTTGCAAAGGGGGAAGGGAAGCTCATAAGTTGAAACCCTTGGGCATCGTGCAAACCGTGGACAGTGTGGACCGGTTTCAGCGTTCTGGTTGCGAATATGGAAGAAAGCTTCAAATGTGTTTGAATGAGATACGATGAATGATGGTTGTCACCCGCATTGCCCTCCGGAGACCTCAGATGGTTTCAGTTTAATTTCATTAAAAAATCATGCTACCATAACGATGCTGTGGCAGAAAAAAAAACAAATGGCTTCGCCGGATTCATCTAAAAATGGTGTAGCTTTTCTTGTGTTCAGTGGAAATGCCACGAATCTGGTCTGGTTGCGTATCTCGTCTCTCTCAGATGAACTTCTCCAGCAAATAAGATGAGATACCCGCGGAATTTCAATAATGAATAATTTACCTCGAAATATAAGTACGAATGTCGAAGAAAATTCTAAAGAATAGCTCGTAGAAACTTGGTAAAAAATACAGAGTAATTCCTCGTAGAAGAACGGGAATTCCCGTGGAATTTCAGTAAGTTTCCTACATTTAGAGAAAATAGAATATTTAATTTAATTTAAGATAATTCAGGTAATTAACCGTGGAAATTCGGAAAAAAATGCCGAATACATGAAGAAACTTGATCGAACGTTTCGAAGAAAAACAAATAAATAGTAAATGAAATCAGAAGCTTTCCCGTAGGAGACAAAAATTTTCTTAAAAGTATTTAATAATTTTTTCGACGAAATTCAGAAGAACTTCTTAACAAATTTCATAAACAATTTCGCAAGGAAAGTCAAAATATTTTTTTTGCAATTCCTGATCATAATACCTGGTTTACAGTTGACATTTGAGTGATGAAACGGCCTACTTTTCCATACCAATGAAATGGGTGCTTTAATGAACATTATGCAACTCAAATGGGTTGCATAAAATCCATTATAGCACTCATTTGGGTGCTTTAATGAAAAACCATCATTAGAACAGTAGTTACATGACCACATTTTGCTCAATTAGCTTGGGTGAGTGTTCAAATAGTGTATTCTCCGTGTCACATAATAAATAAAATAATTTGATGGGCATGACATCAAATTCTTCAAAGGCAGGTTCTTCTATCGCTTCATGGTCTATCGAGCACGATAACATGGAATATGTTTGTTTCCTGCAGCACCATGATATTTTGGCAAGATTGATAATGTAAACTGTACCATTTTGGTACGGATTTATCATATTAAAGCCTATTTTTCGTCATTGCAAAAAATAGCGTGTGCAACTCGTTGCAAAACTCGATTTTTTCAGCACTCGTTGTATTTATCCAACTCGGCAAGCCTCGTTGGTTAGACGTACCACTCGTGCTGAAAAAAATTATCTTTTTGCAACTAGTTGCACAAACTACTATTTCATATTCTTTATTGCGGTGTTTTATCAATATGAATTTAAAGTTCAACCATTAGTATTACAATTAAAGAAGAGCGACGTTTTCAAAAATCAGTCGAGGCTTGTTTTGAAGCCAGATCTTCGTCTTATTCTTCTTTAATGGCTCTACATTGCAACTGGAACTTGGCCTGCTTTTCAACCTAGTATTGTATTAGCATGTTCTTGCAGTGTACCTCGACGTATTGGACCATAAAATTAGTACCAACTATGGAATTAAAAAAAATATTTTGAGCTTTTTAGTGGAATGTTTTCACCTGTCATAAGACGAGTTAATACAATCCCATTGAATTCCACCACTTAATTGTATCTTGACAGATACGTATTTCGACCTCAACAGTAAGGCCGTCTTCAGTGTCTCGTACTTGACTCGACTTGAAGAAAATGATCGCAGGAAATGGTAGCTCCTGGCTCTTCAAGTTTATACCTAAGCATTAAGCACATCAAGCGAGTAGAAATAAGCACCGTAGTAAGATAAGTACCTAGATAAATTATTATACCTACGCATAGTATAAATAGTGTAAGCTGTGATCATTTTCTTCAAGTCGAGTCAAGTACGAGACACTGAAGACGACCTTACTGTTGAGGTCGAAATACGTATCTGTCAAGATACAATTAAGTGGTGGAATTCAATGGGATTGTATAAACTCGTCTTATGACAGGTATGCAATTAAAACCTTTTATAATAAAGGCTACTTGCTGCCACGTTGAAAGAACTCAGTCTCTTTTATCATTCGAGCATCCCATCAACGTTCCGACACACCACCGCGGTGGTATAGTTCGCACTCGCGAAACAAACAAGGTCATTTTTCCTTGTTTTTCGCGGCAGCGGCGGTCGAAACGTAACTCGATCAGCGAATCAAGTGCTAAAGTGAGGGTGAGTAGTGAAGGTTTGGTGAAAATCACCCGAAAAACAGCTGATAAAAGTGGTAAAGTGTATTCGCCACGTGCTTTGTCCGGCGTAAACAAGCAGCCATCGGTGTAGGTAGCGCTGTGTATGAAGGGAGAGAAATAGAATAAAAAAAGTGCCGAAAAGTTTGAACATCTGTGTGAACATAGGGGAGCGCAAAATTTCATGTAAACCTAATGTCGAATTGCTCGAAGTTTCCTTCTGGAATTTACTCTAAGTCTCTTCCCGGAAGTTTCTTCAGGTATTCCTTCGGAAATTTCTTCAGAAGTTGCTCCAGAAGTTATTTCAGGAAACCATTCAGAAATTCCTTTTCTTCCTGAAGCTACGTTCGGAGCTCCGGAGTTCGTTAGGAAAGTTCCGAATTTTCTTCAAAAATTCCTTCGGAAGTTCCTTCAGATAATCCCTGGAACGTTCCTTCAAGAATTTATTTCAAAATTTCTTCAGGAATTTCTCCCAAAAATTCTTCAGTTAATCATTTGGGAATTCATTCACGAAATCCTAGTCAAATTCCTTCAGGAATTCCTCCAGAAGTTCCGTCAGGAATTCTTCCGGAAGTTCCTCCAGTATTTCCTCCAGGAATTCCTCCAGCAGTTCCTCCAGTATTTCCTCCAGGAATTCCTCCAGCAATTCCTCCAGAAGCTCCTCCAGATTTTTTTCCAGAAAGGAAGAATTCCTGGAGGAACTTCCGAAGAAATTCCTGGGGGAACTTCCGGAGGAATTCCTGGAGGAACTTCCGGAGTAATTCCTGGACGAACTTCCGGAGGAATTCCTGGACGAACTTCCGGAGGAATTCCTAGAGGAACTTCCGGAGGAGTTCCTGGAGGAACTTCCGGAGGAATTCCTGGAGGAACTTCCGGAGGAATTCCTGGAGGAACTTCCGGAGGAATTCTTGGAGGAACTTCCGGAGGAATTCCTGGAGGAACTTCTGGAGGAATTCCTGGAGGAACTTCCGGAGGAATTCCTGGAGGAACTTCCGGAGGAATTCCTGGAGGAACTTCCGGAGGAATTCCTGGAAGAACTTCTGAAGGAATTCCTGGAGGAACTTCCGGAGGAATTCCTGGAGGAACTTCCGGAGGAATTCCTGGAGGAACTTCCGGAGGAATTCCTTGAGGAACTTGCGGAGGAATTCCTGGACAAACTTCCGAAGGAATTCCTGGACGAACTTCCGGAGAAATTCCTGGAAGAACTTCCGGAGGAATTCCAGGACGAACTTCCGGAGGAATTCCTGGACGAACTAAGAGATAAAATGTATAATAAATTTTGAAGAAGCAATAATGAAAATCATTGGAATAAGTATTAGGTAGCGCGAAACAAATATTCGAAATCTGTAAAGCGTATGCGTTGCGAATATATTCAGAGGAAAATTGATCAGCACCAAAACAACAGCAAAGAGTTATGGAAAATTTTGAAATCACTTTTGAAACCTAGTACAAATAAAACGCGTTCCATAACTTGTGATGGCACATTAGAAAAATCAGAACAAATAATTGCAGAAAAGTTTAATAAATATTTTGTTAACAGCATTTCATTAATCAATCAAGAACAACTTTTTAGTCCCATATAAAATTAAAAAGCAAATTAAAAATAGTTCCGGTACACCAAAAATTCTGAAAAATTTGGGTTTGGCTCAGTTTTTAATGCAGATTCAGAATATGCAAAAATATCGATACCCCATAAACAACTAACGTATATTTTGATGAAGTTTTTACAACGAATGATGTCTTCTTCTTATTGGCATTACATCCCCATACTGGGACAGAGCCGCCTCACAGCTTAGTGTTCATTAAGCAATTCCACAGTTTTTAACTGCGAGGTTTCTAAGCCAAGTTACCATTTTTGCATTCGTATATCATGAGGCTAACACGATGATACTTTTATGCCCAGGGAAGTCGAGACAATTTCCAATCCGAAAATTGTCTAGACCGGCACCGGGAATCGAACCCAGCCACCCTCAGCATGGTCTTGCTTTGTAGCCGCGCGTCTTACTAAGGCTAAGGAGGGCCCAACGGATGATTTAGCATGAACAAATTTTTATTTTCTATTTAGGCACATATAAACTATAACTTTCGCCTCGATGATGATGGATTTTATTTTATTGACATAATGATAGATTGAACCTTTTTTTGCGTAGTGTTCAAAAACTTGAGTCTCGTGCGCAGAATACAGGTATAAATGATTTCGAATTTATAATCAATATTGCTTTTTTCGAGCCGATTGAATGATTCCTTGCATAAGTAGTAAGCATTCTGGTAGATTGTTTTGTATTCGCTTTTTTTGCCGAAACTTCTGATATTGACGGAGCGGTAACACAAGATTTGGCTGACTTGATGAGGCGCATTTCTTGGTTAAACTTTTGAAATCTGTACGAGAGGTATCACAAGTCTCGCATTTTTGATTAACTGTAGGGGAGATCCCCAGCGCCGGACACCACCCAACACCGGACACTTCTCAAAACGATACTTGCCGAGGTCCTTCCACCATCTAAAGTAGTGCAAAGGATAGCTATTTCAAAGTCCTTTACATGTGGGAAAAATTTGATCTTTAGGTTGAAAGCTTTGTTCAAAATTTAGGATTGAAAAAAATTGTAAAATGTCTTGTTTTACCTTACATTAGAAGGTTAGAATCAACAAGATCAAATTCGATCGGAAGCATTCTAATCATGTAGAGATGGTCAATATCAGCCATATTTTGAATAACGATCATGATTTGATAGATACGTTATGTAATTGTGAAGCAAAATCAATTTCGTCTATCCGGTAGCTGTCCCCCAGCTGTCCGGACAGTGAGATTCTTATGTAAGCATACAGTCATTTTTGCACCTGTTTTGTTAAACTTACTTTAATTTAATCGCTTCTTCTTACTAAAATATCAGAAAGCCACAGAAATAAGTAGAACGAAAATTTGAAGATGACATTGAAAAATGTTAGAATTTGGAGTAGAATGTAAGAAATTTATCTGGAAGGTCTTATAAGTTCTACTAACATATTTTAATACCTACGACTTATAGCAAGTGAAAAATATTACTCCTCTAAATGATGTCTCTACTCATATAATAGCAACTTCGTTATATTTGAACATCATGCAGACGTGTGCAGGTATGTCCGCTTTTCTGAAAGGTGAAATTCTCCACCAAAATTCATCATTAAAATACATTGTTGCAAAACGTGTTCAAATGCTCATATATAGTTTATATGAATCATCAATGATCATATTTTGTGTATATGGTATACCAGTTAACAAAATCCGTATAGTAAGTGAGATTTTCGTTGAATGGCTTATGTGTCCGTAACTGGGGGATCTCCTCCTAAGTATCTCTATTGATGTTTACGAACGTTTGAAGTTGAGATCAACGGCTCATTTTTTCAATTATGTGTTTTGCTGTATAGTAATGGACATTTTTTAGGAATTTATATCTATAAAATAATCGGATCGTTTTTGCCTTTCTCGTACAACAAAGTTGTACCGAAAGGCTATCATTTCACTCCGAAAACGAACTTTTTATAGAAGCTTCGAAGACCCATAGTGTTATATACCATTCTACTCAGCTCGACGAGCTGAAAAAATGTCCCTCTGTCCGTGTGTATGTATGTGTGTATGTGTGTGCACAAAAGCTAAGAAAAACATTAGCCAACTTTTCATCCTTAACCGATTACCTCGCAACAAGTTTCATTCGACAGGGGGCAATGGCTAGTTGATCACTATTAAATTTAAAAACGGTCGACCGTTGCATTTGAAAGTTATTAAGAAAATGGTACATCGAACTATATTCACCATATAAGGTTGGTGTCTTGGCTAAATGCGAGAAAGGCAGTATCACTACTCGGTGAATTAGGTTGGGTTTTTAGTAAATATGATTAAATTGGTCTTAATTAAATATCTTTACGATAACTCGTCTAGCTCAAACCTTTGTAGGGGATTGTGGCGGGACTCAAAATCCCGCTCCCGAAAAACCCGTTTGTTCTCGGAAAGTCCGGAGTGGCATGTGCGGGTCCGATTGAGAATGCCAAGTACACCCTGAGTGTCCGTGACCCGGCACAAGTTGCCAAACTACTGAAGTTGACAAAGTTAATCGATGGAACCGAACTTCTACAGTTGCTCCGCACCTAAACTTGGATGTCAGCCGATGCGTCATCTCGTGCTACGACTTGATCCAAATGGAGGAGAAGGACATACTGGTGGAGCTGACCAAGGAAAAAGTCGTCCGTGTTCAACGTATCACCAAGAACGATAACGGGAACAGAGTGAATACACCAGCTCTGATCCTTACGTTCGGTAAGACAACCTATCCGGAACACATCAAAGTACTGCCGTAATCTGAAAAAGTGACGTATACGCCATTTTTCAAAATTGGGGTTAACGATTAGTACGCATCGAGTTCTTTAACAGAAAAATGGTAAACATGTAGGTTGTAATTTGCCGCATACGTCACTTTATCAGATTACGGCAGAGTAGGTCTTCTGCGTGTTGCCACTCTTCCGTACTTCCCGAATCCGATGCTCTGTTATGAGTGTTTTGTTTATGGGCACACTCGTGTTCGATGCCCTGGACCGCACTGGTTCAACTGCTCCGGTAACTCTTACGGGGAAAAAGAGGGCGAAGCACCTTTCTGTCGGAATTGTAACCATCGACCGACCAATCGCCAATGTCCAGTTTATTAAAAAAAGGTCATCAAATTAAAGGTGCGTGCTAACTTGAGTCTCCCGGAGGCCAAAAAACGAGCCAAAAAGTAAGCAGGAGGTAACTATGCTCAGGCAGTAGCTCAACCGAACGCTTTCGTGAAAAGGCTCGAGGAACTCGAAACAGCCATGAAACAAAAAGACAATGAAATCACCAAACTGCGGGAGGAAATCAAACAAAAGGATGAGCGTAACGATCAGATAGAAGCAATATGCCAGCCAAGTGAAACAGAGCCATGCTAGCGAATCCATCAGCCAGGAAATGCCGCTACATAACCGTGAGCAACGACCTCCAGTCTACACAACAGCAAGCCCTACCACTCGATCCAGGAATAATTCCCCAGCCGTTCACGAGACAAAGCGTGTACGAGCTCCAAAATACAATCCTCCAAACCAACCACCTTACCAGATCCAAGCCCACCAGCGAAAAACCGCCTTCACCCACGACCTCACGGCAACGGACTTCTCCAGCGAGGAGTCGGAAATACCAGAGACCAACTCTTATCAAGGTTTTCGATAGTTCCACTCCCCAACAATGACGACCAAGGCATAACACGGATAATGAGCTAAATCGGTTCGGAAGTGAGGAAAGTGTAGTACCGTTTTGCTTCGAATTGCCGGACGCTTCGAAAGCCAGACACTTAAATTGTTATTTGACTTTATTTACCATCTCGACATGTATTTCTTGGGTTATCAATGCAGGGAACGATTCTTGGACTTGAAACCATTTTAACAAATGTAAGTAATCCGTGATCTGTGGTAAAAACTTGAAAATTAGAGGTAAAAGTTGATATCATGTCATAATCAACGGTGAATGGCAGCCCTTACTTTGCACCGTTCAATGTGCAAAAACTATTCATAAAAAAATGAAAAACGATCCGTAAATAACATCTGAATGTTCCATAAAACGCTACCATAAATCCATAAAATAGTTCGGGAGATTCCATAAAGATTAATTTAATGATCCATAAATCTTTGGAAATTGATCCATAAAAACTATATTTTGATCCATAAAATCAGAAATTAGCGCAATTTTTATCCTGATGATGATCCATAATTTCAGTAATATGATCCATAATTTTGGTCATATGATCCATAATATTGTTTATATGATCCATAATTTTGATAATGTGATCCATAATGCTTGGAAAGAAGGCCAATGAAACCTTATTAATTGATCCACCCATTTTTTAAAATCTATGGATCATTTGGCAAAATTTATGGATCATATTACCAAAACTATGGATCATTTGAACAAAGTTATGGATCAAATGGCCAGAAATATGGATCATATTACTGAAATTATGGATCATCATCACGATAAAAAATGCGCAAATTTGAAGTTTTATGGATCAAAATATAGTTTTTTATGGATCATTTTCCAAAGATTTATGGATCATTTGTCATGGGAAAATAGCAAGAATTGTATTGTTTTTCTTGACCATGTTAATGGAACATATTTTCCTATTAATTGCTAAATTTTAGCTCAGTTATGGATCGGAAAATTGTTGTTTATGGAATCTCCTGAACTATTTTATGGATTTATGGTAGTATTTTATGGAACATCCAGATGATCGTTTTTAATTTTTTTATGGATCTATTTTTATTGTTTATATGCAAAAGTATGTTTTGCCACGGTGAATTTCGTTTTTCTTGGAATGCAGCTTAAGACTCAACATTAGAAAAACTAAGCTCATATTTTCTATGTTCTATCATTTTCAAGGGGTATTAGTAATTTATTAACATAGTATGATAGCACTCTTTGTCATGAATTAGAGAAATTGCTTGGGAATTCATAGCTTTATAATTTTTATTACATTTTCTGTATGTCCGGACTTCGAGGCAAGTTTTTACAAATGCTTCGATTTCCGGACATGCTGAAATGATGTTAAATAACTGTTTATTAGTTAAGTTAATTGAAATCAAATGATTCGTTATGAGCAATCATAGTAACAATTTCATTAGATTTGAGTTGCTACACTCCAAAAGGAACATTGCTTGCTCTCAGCTTATCGATATATACTTATACACATATTGTAAATGGTATCACTTTATTAATTGCACATAAGTAGCAAAACTTGCCTTCAGTTTCTAGTGAAAGGTTGTCTTCAAATGTATTTTTTTAACCATTCACATTTTTGTAGAAAAAAAAAACAAGTTCGTAAAACTAGCTTTTTTAACAGAATTGTATAAAAAGACACGTTGTGAACGACTCCCGTCAAATAAAAAAACTCAACATTTCTTGGACACGCCCGGATTTATCAATCCGCATGAATTCATTATTTCAATCGCTCCTTTCAATCCTTGATTGCTAAAAGCAAACTGAAACGGTTTTCAAAAGACATACCACTAATTGCAGCTTACCCACGTTGAATTTGGGAGGTAGTATTGAAGAAAATATTTCATTAGCCACAGACACGTCAAATGTCAAAAAAGCGATTTACTTTGAAAGGGGAGAGGGGGGAGATTGTATGAAATTATTAGATTCCGAATGTTGTATGTTGCAGTTAAATGCTGCTTGGTTTTTTTGGCTGTTTTTTTGGTAGTCCTGGTCAATCTCGGAGCAGAAACTTCGGATGATATACACAACCGGGGGATGCCAGATTTCTATACAAATGTGTATAGAAACCTTACCTTACGGATTTATATTAATCGAGAAATGTGAATGCTACATCCTAGTTGTCTTTGAACTGATTGAGTTGGCTATTTGAGAATCAAACTCGAAGTGTCCGGAAATTCGAAGCAAAATTGTACGGTATTTGAAGCATCCCTTATGCTGTGTCCGGATTTCGAAGCAAGCGATGTTCAATGTTTTCGATTATATTAGCTATTTCGGGCATACAAAATGTCATTTTCAGTACACTACAGAAAATTTGATATGTTAATCTTGACAGGGTGTGTTATCACTCAGTGTCAAGTACTTAATTCCGTTTGAAATATTGAACTGAAAATTCAGCAGTGCTTAGTTGTCTGGACTTCGAGTCATAACGGTACCTCTTCCGACGCAAGTACGGCAGTTTGAAGGAGTCATCCGGGACGTCTTACCCCAAACCGTTGATGACGAATTTGCCTCCGTAGCCGATCGCACCACGACAGTGAAAACTCGGGATAGACGGCAAACACTTGCAGAGTTTACTGTGGAACATTTTTTCTCTACAGCCGACTCTCCGATGCGAATTGATGCTCCTTATGGGTCGTACACAAATTACGTAAGCACTTATGGAAAAAAATATTTACTTATATAAAAAAAATATTTGTAAAGGAAAAATCTTACATGGGGGGAGGGGAGTTGAAAACCCAGAAAAAATGCTTACGTAATAAGTGTACGGCCCCTTATCGCCGATTTCGAGCCTTACATCGTGGCACTTCAGGAGACCAAGATTAATCAAACCGTCGTCGCACCAGATTTTGTCAGCAAGCAATTACACGTTACTCCCAGAGTCAAACAGCGTTCACTACTGGCAACACGGGGTTGGCCTAGCCATCCGGGAAGGCATTATGTGCAATGTCCGGCTGCATAGGGTGAGTTGTTCGAACAGCTAGAAGGACCGGTGCTGCTTCTTGGGGACTTCAACGCGCACCATCTCGCGTGGGGCTCCCACCAATCGAATGCGCTTGGCTAAGTTAGTAATTTTAAATGACGGCTCACACACCTGCATCGGCTCGGCTACGGGCAACACCTCGGCAATTGACGTGTCCACCTATTCAGAGAGTGTGGCTCCTAGGTTAAGGTTTATACAGCGAACTCGGTCGGACACCCATAATAGCGATCACCTCCCGATCATCTTGTCCATCCCCGGGTGGACGAATCATCGCACAACACGACAGAAGTTGATTGGCCATTGTACGAGCGGCTTACCGCTGAAACTATTCGGCCAAATTCCGAGTGGGACGTTGTTGTCAGATTCACCTAGAAGATAGTAGCAGCAGCGACAAAATCCATTCCGCGAACCAGCGGTCGAATTGAACCGAAAGCAGCACAATGGTGACGCCCAGAAGCAAAAGCAGCAATTCGGCTCCATCGAAAGTGTCTCCGATCCCTCCGACGTCTGCGGCAATGTGATCCGGGTCATCTCGAGGCGTTAATGAAATTCCAGGAAGCGCGAGCAGTGGCACGAAAGGCGATCAGGCAAAGGAGCAGTCAAGCAGGGAAAATTTCGTAGCGAAAATATCACCTAGCAGCACGACGACCGAACTGTGGCGGACGGTGAATACTCTACGCGGTAACTGGCAACAGTGTCCGGTGGTCCTCAAACGAGCGGACGGATACACGGACAATCCCGAAGATGTTAAAGAAGAACTTGCGAAAGTGTATTGCGAAAGATCGGCGACTTCCAGCTATTTCCAGTCGAGCTTGAAAGGTCACTCTCTACTACCGACGAGCACTACCTGATAGCATTCCTGGATCTATCGAAGGCGAACGACACCTCATGGCGACACGGTATATTGCGAACTCTTAAGTCCTGGCGAATACGAGGTCGGATGCCCAATGTATTGCAAAGTTTCCTCTCGGAAGGCAATTTCCAGGTGTCCATAGAGGGCCATATGTCTCAAGAGTACCTCCTGGAGAACGGAGTACCTCAGGATTCCGTTCTGGCTGTGACGCTGTTTCTCGTTGCGATGCAGCCTATTTTTCGTGTGCTACCTGCTGGTGTTGAAATCCTTCTATACGCGTATGATATCCTCCTCGTGACGCGTAGTGCGAAAGGGGAAAGTTTACATCACCGACTGCAAACCACTGTCAAAGCTATGAACAGGTGGTCATCTCAGTCATGGAAGCTGGAATTCTCTCTCCTTCGAATTCCTCGCAGTTCAATCTGTAGCTGTAGCGAACGGCCAACCGGATCCTAGCCAAAAGCCAAAACAACAGCACCCTTCATCTGATCCGGCGAATATCAGATCGATTTTTGGAACTTAAGGGTACAGCACTTCCGGCCGTCGGTCTTTTAGTGAGACAAAGCAATCATGTGTGGCACGCACGAAAAGCTTCAATAGTCTTGGACGTTAAGAGAAAAGTACGAGCCGGTGACCTGCCGGACAGAGATCGTACAATTGTCCAACAGCTGTTATCGACTTGCTTCCATGGGTCGGCGGTAATCTACACCGACGGTTCTATGCAGGATGGAACAGTTGGATCCGCATTTTATGCTCATGGAATAGTCGGAACATTCAGCCTACCAAAAGAATGCAGCGTTTTCTCGGTGGAGGCATACGCCATAAAGATGGTGATCCTTACGGACTCGGCAAGCTGCTTTCGTCGGAGCGTCGAAACACCCGTTGATCCAGGAAATTGAACGTACAGTACAAAACAAACCCGTCCGATTTTGCTGGATCCCGGGACACACCGATATCAATGGCAACTGTATGGCTGACCGACTGGCAAACGAGTCCAGGGGACAACCAATCATCGATGTACCCATCCCTACAGATGATGCGCTGCGGATGGTCAGACAGCAAATACGACACCAATGGCCCAATAATGGGATCATCAGTGGTTCAATTCAAGAGAAGTGAAATTGCGAGATGGATTGATGGACCAGGCCAACGTCGCTGATCAGCGTGTACTGACACGTCTAAGGATTGGCCACTCGAGACTGACTCATCCGTTTCTGTTAAAGAAGAATCCTCCACCCACAAGCGAATGCTGCGGAGTCACAGTTGACGTACAGCACCTGATCCTTCAGCGCCGACATTTCGCAGGAAAGGGAAGGCAGTAGAGTCAGTACAACAAGTCTGAGAGACGCACTGAGTTTCAGCGAGGAAAACACTAAAAGGTTTTTGAAATTCTTACTCGAAACAAAACTACACACGGCACAAAGCGGCACATTATACCCGCAGCCAATCCAACTGATAAAAGCGCCCGTATTCTCGTCCAATCGCCATGGATAGTCGACGAAAAATACTTCGACCGCTGTATCATTCCGGCCTTTCTCGCCGGTTGAAGATAAGAGGAATATTCAAAAGATTCAGAAGGAAAAGAAGATACAGTAATACATACGACCCGAAATAATTGTAAACCACTGTACACCAAACCCCTTATTCCTGGCACGAATGCACTATCCTAGTGTTAAAAAGTCACAAATAAACAAATATTCGACGGTCGCCAAGTAAAGTCACATTGTAACGTGCTCTCAAAGTTGAAATAAAAGATAGAGATAAGTAGTCGTCTGCGTGTTTGTCATTATTTCCGTAAAAATAACAGTCCTCAGTTATTATTTGTAAGCTTTTCTGAGCCCGCCATACCATGAGTATCTTGTGTGGCAAGTACAATGGAAACACTATGCCCAGAGTGTCGAGAAAGCTTCGAACCCGAAAACAGCCTATACCGGACCGAGAATCGAACCCAAATGATATATTTGGTCAAATAACCTGATCGGCCAAATGACATGTTCGGCCAAATGGCCTATTGGGCCAAATGTTCTATTCAGCAAAATGTCCTATTCGGTCAAATGTCCATTTCGGGCAAATTTCCTTTTCGGCCTAATAACTTATTCAGCCAAATGTCCTGTTCGGCCCAATGTCCTGATCGTCCAAACGTACTATTCGGCCAAATATCCTATTCGGTCAAATGTGCTATTCGGCCAAATGTCCTATTCAGCCAAATAGCTTATTCAGTCAAATGTCCATTTCGGCCCAATGTCCTATTTTGGAAAATGTTCTATTCGATCAAATAACCTGTTAGGCCAAATGTCATGCTCCGTCAAATGGCCTATTCAGCCAAATTATCTCTTCGAACAAATGACCATCTGACTAAATGTCCATTCGACCAAATGTCCCTTCGACTAAACGTCCTTTCGACGAAATGTCATTTGAACAAATGTCATTCGACGTAATGTCAATCAATGATTGACTTATTCTGCTCATTGATACTGTTTCTTTTACTCAATATTTTTACAATAATTAGTTCAGTATAAAATTGTCTTCCAACCATAATTCGTTGTTTGTTAGCCGAAAATTTGATTTCGATCAAATAGTCATATGTCTAATAACGAAAGATCATTTGACTAAATTTCTTTTGACCAGGTGGTATAGATTCATCGTAGTCGATTAGAGGGGTTCGCCAAAGTCAATATCCAGTCGGGAATATTCTTAGAATATTTACCGTTTTTGTTTTATTTATTACTATTATAAACCCATCATTCATTGGACAATATTGGTGCAATACGTGTGTGACTTTTGGAAATACCGCAATAAATCGTTTAGTTTTTAATTTATATGTCATCAGATAAGTTTGTACTATTCCATTTAATTCCAATATTTGATTGTACCTCTGACAGATACGTATTTCGACCTCAACAGTAAGGCCGTCTTCAGTTTCTTGACTCGACTTAACGAAAAT
This sequence comes from Armigeres subalbatus, assembly GCF_024139115.2. Lineage (NCBI taxonomy): Eukaryota > Metazoa > Arthropoda > Insecta > Diptera > Culicidae > Armigeres > Armigeres subalbatus. The sequence goes on along the minus strand of NC_085139.1, from coordinate 268,090,037 downwards.
TATTATACTATTTATACTAGGCGTAGCAACAATCTAGGTACATTAATTTATTCTACTACAGTGCTTACTTCTACTCGTTTGTAACGCTACGTCACGTACTTTTTAATTGTTATTGATTAAAGTTCCTCTCTTTCAAATACCCATTTGACGGAACGTCATTAGACTAAATGTACCAAGATTATTAATTCGAAAATCCGCTTTTGACCAAATGTCTTTTCGACCAAATATACGAAGATTCTTCATTCTAATATCTAATTCCGACTAAATGTCCATTCAACGTAGTGTGCTTTCGACTAATCGACCAAATGTCCATTCGACGTAATGTCCTTTCAACTAAATTTCATTAGACTAAAGGTCATTAGGGGCTGTCCATAAACCACGTAGACTCTTGAGGTGGAGGGAGGGGTTTCGAAAAAGTTTACGATAGTCTACGAAGGGGACGGGGGGGTATTCCAATAGTCTATGTAGACCTTTTTTATTTATTTTTTTCGAAAACGATATACAGCAGCACGGTGTATTTGCCAAAAGAGGCTTATTTTCAAAAAATCAGTATCTTTAAAACACCCACTACACGAAAGAATAAGGTTTCCTCGTTCACGTAGGTGCATTTTAAAAATGTTCTATCGGGGGTCATTTTTCCATACATTTTTGGGAGGGTTAAATCGGCTATCATTTGAGATTTCTATGGAGTTTGCACCAAAAATAGTGAAAAAAATAAAAATTGTTCTGGATCCCCCCATAGAACATTTTAGTTTACCCACGATATGAAAGAGGAGATCATATACTTTCGCGTGGTGGCTATTTCAGAGTTACTGATTTTTGAAAAATAATATTTCCCCATAGAGTCACCGAATAGCTTTGAGCGGAGTTCACTAGTTTGATTTTTTTTTGAATTTTCCGTTTTTTTTGCATGACTTGACCGAAATAATCTCTTCCGTTTCCCCATAAAAATGTTATGAATTTCACTGAAGTAAAAGTCTGAACTACGGCTTAAAACTATCAAGAATTTTACCAGGAAGTTCTTCTTTGTTGAGCAGAAAAAAACTCCTAAGTATTCTATAAAAAATTTCGAAATTTTGGATTTTACTGCAGATTCTACTAGAATTTCTTTTGATTTTCGGAACTTATTTGCAAACTATGGAAATTATGTCGTACTTGAAGTACTTCCACGGATTTTTTTGAATTTACGTAGGAAGCATTTTGGAATATCCCAGAAAAAGTCTTTAGAATGCCCAAAAGATATTCTTTGGAGCTTGTAAAAGGAATTCTCTTCAGAATATTCACTGGAGATTTTCTGGGAAGTCCTCGATTTTTTTCTTAATTTCGGAATTTTCGCGAGGAATTCTTTGGACATATAAGCAAAATTATTCGAAATGCCCGTGGAAAATTCTTCGTAAATTTCTTCGGCAGTTATAATGCAAATTCTTTGGAATCATCGATGGAAAATTTTCGAAATCTCTAAATAAATTTTTGAAAACTTCCACGAGAAATTATTTTAATTTCCCACCAAAAACAATTTGAGTTTCCACAAAAAAAATGTTTGCAATTTTTGTAAAAAAGCCTTTCTAGTTTTCATGAAAATTGATTCGAATTTTTTACGAGAAGTTCACAAAAATTTCAACTGAAAATTCTCCAGAATTTCCGCCGAAAATTATTCAGAAAATTCTTTGGAATGCCCATAAGATTTATTTTAATTTCCTAAAGAAATTACTCCAAATTTGCAAGAGAAATTAAAAAATATCGTGGGAAACCGTTCTAAATTTCCACGGGAAATATTTCGGAATGTCCGTTTAAACTTAAAATTAACTCGGGAAATAATTCCTAATTTTAACGGAAATTTACTCGAGGTTTTTTAACAAGGAAACTTTTGGAATTTAGGCTGAGAACCATTTGAGCGGTTCGTTTAACTTTTAGTTAAAATTTGACAGTTCGATGGTTATTTTCCCATCGTGGTTAAAATTCTACCCCGAAGCCGACCCATTTATTTGAGTTTTGACAGATTGATAGTTATTTGGAACAAAATAGATTTGGCGCCAATTTTCTCGTGAAGAAAGTTTAACTATCGAACTGTCAAATCTAACCATGCTCCGGAGCAGAATTATTTTTAACCACAGAGAAATAACCATCGAACTGTCAAACTTTAACTAAAAGTTAAACGAATCGCTGGAATGGTTCACAGCCTTAGAAGAAAAATCTTGGGATTTCAACAGATGATTATTCAGCGGGATATTGCACGGAATTTTCAAGAAAGGCATCGGAATTATCACGGAGAGTTCTTTGGAGTATTTCAAGGTTATCAATTGGGGAATTTAACGAAATTTCCACGCAAAACTAATGTAGAATTGACATTGTCGGAATTTCAACTCGAAATTTTTCCCAAATTCTGAAAATTCTTCGGTTTTCCTAATTTTGAACCGGCGTTGAGAATGATAGGTCAGATGCGTGACAGATTTTATCAGTGGCGCGATGATGCAAAAGTGTCGGCGATGGTGGTGCACACCTCTAGGAGGAATTGAATTCAACAGTAATTAAATTAATTGGCTTCGAGATTTGATTTCAGAAGTTATGGACAGAGGATTAAATTTGATTTCGTTTCAATTTGATTTTCGTTTTGTTGGATTTTGTTCAGTTTGATTTTATTATGTTTGAAATACGAACTTTGTTGTAATGTTTACATGAAAATAGAATTGAATAGCTGAATTGCTTAAAACGTGATTGATTTCCATATTTTTCCAATCACATATGAGGTTTTGTAAAATTTGGAAAGTCTACGTAGACTTCAAGGGGTGGGGGAGGGGTTTCGGAAAAGTCTACGAAAGTCTACTAGGGGGGACGGGGGGGGTTGGAAAAGTGAAATACAGGTCGGACTCGATTATCTGAGTATCGATTTTTTTCACTCCGGATAATCGTATCCTCCGGATAATCGAATCACTAGAAAAAAATCAAATCTGCAATTAAATGACGAAAAATTATGTTTTATTGTATTTGCCGTGGGGTAGTCAGAAATTATTTTGGAAAAACCCTTCTTCATCCACCGACCGGTATCGGTGACTTTCGGGTATAGACTGGAAAAGAGGAGGTTTGCCATAGCTGTTGAGTCTAGAGTACGATCTGGCCAGTTTTCAATATGAAATGATGAGACAGGATTCCCATTCGAATCGAACTTGATGGTTAAGAATAGATGCCAAAAATAACTAGACTAGGGAACTGTACCGGTTTTGGCCATGTTCCTAATTTGGCCAATTTTGCGAATAACTCCAAAAATAAAGCAATTCGGGAGGGTGTTATTAGTTCTAACAAAAGATAGGGTTACTGCTCCTGGACTTCATCTCATAGCTCCGATATTGGTCTCACGAAAAACAAAGCAATGAAAAGGTATTTTGTTTGTTTATTATTTTTGTGATTTTTTTCAGCAGTGAGCATGCATGTTAGCAAAAAGAAGCGACGAAATTAGTGCGGAATTTCTTTGTTTCGCTATGAGATGAATATATGTACAGTGAGATGGAAAACGGAACAGTTCCCCTAAATCCCTCACGATTCAGCGCTGCTTTTAACTGATCGATTATTTTGGAAAAATATGTATTTTTCAGGGTTGGCCAAAATAGGCACTAAGTTGGCCAAAACCGGTGCACTTCCGCTATTTACGCACTTTTTGTAAAAAAAAATAGTATTTTGGCTATTATTTCTGAACCCAAAGTTTTATCTATTTAGTCAATTTTCAACAAAAAGCTATGAAACTTTTGAGTCAATTGCCCGATCTATCCATTTTTTCAATAGGAAACAATATAAAGGCTCTCCCAGACCTGAGTGATTTCATCGCCTCAACGGCGAAAACTATAGATAGTGGAATATATAGATGAGCGAAGATAAATCCTCTGTCTCCAAACGAACTGTCAAACGTGTCTCCAAACGAGCATTACGTCACTATTTCAATGGAAACGTTAAGGGCTGTGTCATATGCGCGTGTGCACGGGCAAAAAAATCGACTCAGCCATGCTTTCGCTCATCTATAGATTCTACTATCTATAGCGAAAACTAGTCGCGCGATTTTATCGTTGGGTCGTTGTAGGCAATGTTCCAGTTACTCTTCCACTCCAACGGCGACAGAATCGCAATCGCCAAGCGTTAGAATCGCGTCGCAATTTTTCGGTCACGTGTGTTAGGGGGGACCTTGATAAGATTTCCCATTAAATGCAACCAGTCGCAAGCAAATTGGATAAGGATAAGTGCCAAAAATGGGTCCCAATTCGCCGACCATAGATGATCGGTATATAATACTATGAATCCTCGAGACATCAAAAATATGTTTGTTTTGGAGCGAACAAATAGCCTTTCGGTACACTTTGTGTCCGAGGGAGACAAACAGGGTCTTTTGAATCAAATATTAGGGCAATAATAGAGTTGTTCTACATATTTATTTTATTTGGATGAATCAATTAAACATGTCCACAAACTTCTCACTTCAAGAACTTTTCCGTGGAAGCCTCGCCACCATAGAACGATCCGTTTGGATGCATAACATTGGTTGCAGAATTCGCTCTCAATTTATAATTAACGACGATGGACATAAAGCATAAGGCTTTTTTATCATGAAGACATGAAAACAAATTGCTCGTCACCTGATACAAATGAGAGAAACGGAGCAGAAGAATATTTCCGCCATTTCCCCCATGTTGTGATAAAACGCTTCGTTCTAGTACAATTGCCATAGAGGATCAATTGCAAAACAAGTCAAAATGCTCCATCAGCGCCAATAATGTCCTTTCAATTGGAGTTTTTCTAAAGGAATTTATCTTGCAGAATATCATCCTGTAAGGAATAATCCATTAGTTATGTAAAGCCCTCAGTCCACTGTTTGTCATAATGACAAACATTTGTCAAGTTGATCCGGACATCTACCAAACCGACTAGAAATCGACATGGATATCAGGCTGATTTGACAAATATTTGTCATTGTGACAAACAGTGTACTGATAGTTTAATGCAAAATCGTGAATTTCCACGAGAAAATCTTCAGCAACAAACGTTTCTCGATGGATTTCCAATGATGACAGGTCCTTGCAATCTTTTCTTGGTAACGTGTTTCCGTTTGATGCTGAAGATTTTCTCTTGGATATTTACGATTTTTGCGTTACGTAATTAATGGATTATTCCTTTGCAAGATAAGTTCCTTTAGAAAGCTACGTTCATATTTCTTCATATAATCTTATTTTGCATGAATATAACAGTATAATCATTTCAATTCATGAAGTTGATATACAAGCCTATAGTCAAATTTCAGTATACAAAACGACCCCTTTTTCAACTCCCTCCCACAACCTAGATACGTCACATTGTTAAAATAATCATAGTGTATATTATCTTATTGAAAATAAAAATTTAGAATAAAAAAAATTTTATGAGAAATAATACTCCGGATAATCGAGTCTAAAATTCCGGATAATCGAACCCCGGATAATCGAGTCCCCGGATAATCGAGTCTCCGGATAATCGAGTCCGACCTGTATTGGTCTACGTGGTTTGTGGACAGCCCCTAGACAAAAAGTCTTCTGACGAAATGGTATAAATAAAAATACTAAAAATACTAAAATGAAAAAAAAATCTAAAATCTCCTTGGATTTGATTTAGTGGAATGTCTTCATAAGACGAGTTCGTACTATACGATTTAATTCCACCACGAGATTATAACTTTAACAGATAGGTATTTCGACCTTAACAGTAAGGACAACTTCAGTGACTCGTACTTGATCTGACTCTCAAGTCAAGTACAAGGCACCGAAGACCGCCTTACTATTGAGGTCGAAATACGAAATACGAGAGCAGGATATTGTCTTTGTGCAAAGATAGGAACCGTGGGGCATCGAAATCCGTACACATAAGCACCTCGGTATATGAAAAAGTTTTTAGAAAATAGGATTCGAATGCAAATGAAACATTCATCGTTGATACAGGAGCACGAAGGCCACTACTTTTAAAGTGTTGCGCATTTACACATTAAAAACTACGAAAAATATGATAAAATATTAAATTAAATCAGTACCTCCGGATCGAAATCCGTCCACCGTGGACGGATTTCCAATCAAAGGATCAAAATCCGTACAGCCTATTTTTTAACTAAATATTTAAATTGAAACAGATTGATTGAGTAAACTTTCGCTGTGAATAATTAAATATGCACCTTGCGAAGCGATGCCTTTGTTTTGCATTCCACGTAGTTTACTTTATTAATCGCAATTAGCGATTAAAACAAACTTTCTCTGTGCATGAAAATGGTGCCAGAAACTCCGCGTTTGATGGGTAACGATTTGTTTTTGATTTATGTTGTTTTAACTTCAACGCCTACTTTCCACCTCAATGGCCTAAAAGCTTATGTACTGTCGAGTAGGTGAACAAGATAAGATACATTGTTGATAAATTAGTAACTTTAAATCCCTTTTAATTTATTGATTTCTCTTGAGGTGGACGTATTTCGGTGCTGCACGGAATTCGGTCTCCCACGGTATTCTCCGAAATCGAATACCGCTCTGGAATGATATTATCTTTTGATCATATGATGATGATTTTGATACATCAGTCTGCTGTAGAAAGCTTTTTTTTTCTTATCTTATCTTATCTTATCTTATCTTATCTTATCTTATCTTATCTTATCTTATCTTATCTTATCTTATCTTATCTTATCTTATCTTATCTTATCTTATCTTATCTTATCTTATCTTATCTTATCTTATCTTATCTTATCTTATCTTATCTTATCTTATCTTATCTTATCTTATCTTATCTTATCTTATCTTATCTTATCTTATCTTATCTTATCTTATCTTATCTTATCTTATCTTATCTTATCTTATCTTATCTTATCTTATCTTATCTTATCTTATCTTATCTTATCTTATCTTATCTTATCTTATCTTATCTTATCTTATCTTATCTTATCTTATCTTATCTTTATCTTATCTTATCTTATCTTATCTTATCTTATCTTATCTTATCTTATCTTATCTTATCTTATCTTATCTTATCTTTATCTTATCTTATCTTATCTTATCTTATCTTATCTTATCTTATCTTATCTTATCTTATCTTATCTTATCTTATCTTATCTTATCTTATCTTATCTTATCTTATCTTATCTTATCTTATCTTATCTTATCTTATCTTATCTTATCTTATCTTATCTTATCTTATCTTATCTTATCTTATCTTATCTTATCTTATCTTATCTTATCTTATCTTATCTTATCTTATCTTATCTTATCTTATCTTATCTTATCTTATCTTATCTTATCTTATCTTATCTTATCTTATCTTATCTTATCTTATCTTATCTTATCTTATCTTATCTTATCTTATCTTATCTTATCTTATCTTATCTTATCTTATCTTATCTTATCTTATCTTATCTTATCTTATCTTATCTTATCTTATCTTTTCTTATCTTATCTTATCTTATCTTATCTTATCTTATCTTATCTTATCTTATCTTATCTTATCTTATCTTATCTTATCTTATCTTATCTTATCTTATCTTATCTTATCTTATCTTATCTTATCTTATCTTATCTTATCTTATCTTATCTTATCTTATCTTATCTTATCTTATCTTATCTTATCTTATCTTATCTTATCTTATCTTATCTTATCTTATCTTAGCTTATCTTATCTTATCCTATCTTATCTTATCTCACCTTCAAGATGCACATTAAGCAATTAACTCGATTTACAATTGAAGCCATGCCCATTCCAAACATCTCAGAATCAGAAAGGAAATCCGCTTTCAATTCTTAAAACAAACATTTGCTCTGCTGCGGAACCCACAAAAAATCACTTCCTCATAATTCTTCCGGTGTCCTTGTGCCAGTTCCGAAGCTTCCGCATGATTGTCACAAGGCACCCGCACACACACACCCAAACACAAAGGACGCAAGATGAGTCAAAAGAATTTGCTTTTAATTTAGGTTTGCATAAAAATTTCATAAATTGACCCCCGTCTATGCTGTCCTCACCGACCGCCCCACCCCACACCGCTTTCTTCGGATTCTATGCTCGATTACAGCAGGCAGCATATTGTTTGTTGGTGAGTTTCGAAAAGGAAATGTTCGTGTTGTCGTTGAGGATGAAAAGCGAGCAATAATAGCAGAAGGCGAATGATGCATATTTAAATTGTTACTCTAATTTGTACAAAATCAAAAAAACATTTTGTTTATGATCTTATTGGAGTCATAATAACACATTTGAAAATCTGCTTGAAGAATGTTTTGCAGGTGATAAAAGATACCAAAACTCGGCTTACTTTTGAGAGTTATAGAAAGTTCGACATATCGCTTTGAATAATATCACCTTTCACTAGTATTATTTAATTTTTAGTAATGTGGTAATTTATTTATTTTTAATTCTATTTTTTCCTCGCACTGTTACTGTGTTTGTGCTCAAAGTGAGTTCGACCGAAGTGACCGAAACACTGCTGTTATGGTTCGAATGATGTTTTCCTCTGTTCTGTCCTCCGAAAAACACAGAATCCAACTCTACATCAACCAACAAGGCAACAACACAAAAGGACATCTTTCCCATTTATCCAGTTGCAGCACCATCGTCCTTCGTCCGGTATTGTGCAAGTGCCTTCCGAGGAACAATCGACTGCACTAGACCGACCGAATTTGGACCATCCAAAAGTTATGATTAAATAGTCGGTCATTCAGCAGGAGAGTATCACTTGTAGCCCGGAATCGTGTGTTGGTGGTAGCTCTTTTGTTGAGATTGCAACCAACCGGACCGGAGCCCGAAAGAAGATTGCATCACACATTTATGAGGAACATGGTTGAGTGAGTATGGCTTTTCTTCGATTTTCGATGCATGGAAAGTCGTCGAACGAAAGAGTCGTTAGATTGATAAATGCATAAATAATTTACAGCTTTTCGGGCTGCCGCTCGAGTGAGGGCAGCTGCGATTGGTTTATCGGAAGTACTCGGAAGGAATACGGAAGGGCTACAATTTGGGCTTACGAGTGATTGAGCAGCTGAATCGAATAGCAGTGGAATTGAGGTTATAAAACCGTCAATAATTTAAGCATTCGTGATTTTTCTTTTACGGATTCAGCTGACATAACAGACCATATGGTACGTCGAGTTATAGGCCGTTATTTTGAATTTTCATTCAGCGAAAGTTTGGCATAAAACAGATTCGCTATCAGGAAAATGGCACAATAAAACAACTAAGTAAATGGGAGAATCGGGCAATCATTGTGCAAATTTCAAATATCGTTTCAACAATTCTTTTCTCACGCTTAAAAGACCATTCCCATAATGAAAACATCATTCGATTAGGATGATTAGAAATAAAATATCCTTTTCTTATTATATTATAATTATCGTTATACAAATACTCATTTTTGCTGATACTATTTTGTTAGTAAGTGTCCAAATTTCCATTGATCAAAAAGAAAACTAGCGATTCATAGAGCTCATAGAACCCGTTTCAACTATCCGCATTCCATTAGAAAATCTAACTTTTCCAGAAACGAAACCTGAAAAGTTTGAAAGTCTTTTCACCATTTAACACGATTGACATCATGTTCCTTCCATCCTTCTCAATCAACCCCAAGTCACCGAACCATCAAAGAAGCCAACCGAATCACCCCATAGGACTCACTCTCCGGTTGGTCGCGGGTGGTGGCGTGTCAAACACAAACAACGCTTAAGTTGTTTGTCCAACTGCACTGGTTTGTTGGAACAAGCTCACCACCATCAGCCAAACCAGCCCACACCGCACCGCTCCATCGCATTGCCGAGCTGCTAACGAGCGATGACCACTTGAAACCGAACCCGAAGTGCCTGAAGGAGCGAGCGGTCAACAAAATAAGAGCCCCGATTCTGTTTCAAGTGCGCACGTACTTTTTTGCATTACAACTTTCTCCACAGCCATCAGGCAGCCATGCAATCCGGACAAACAACTGGCAAAATTTGTTTTTGGTTCACACTTTGGCGTGTCCCGGCGGAGGTGGGACCTTCTCTTGTGTTCCGGCGCGGTTACGGCGTGAAGCCGTATGCCCGGTTCGTGTTGTTTAATGTTGGTGCTTAGCCATTAATCGCGCAGTGGCGAGTTTTCAAATGTAAGTCAGAAAAATTATGGATATCACCGAAATTGTGGTAGTTGGATGGGATACCCCTTACCGGATCGTGAGCTAGATTTCCCTCTCAGTTTTAATTTTTCCGCAAAACATTCGATCTCCGCCCACTGTTCGCCCACCAGAGTATACTCCATAGAAGTCATGAAATTTTAATGAAGCGCCTTGTGTTTACGATGGTATCACTAAGTGAGAAAAACTTGCCCCAACTTGCCCGGAAACTTTGTGAAAAGGTGTCAGCAGTATAGTAGGGAACGCGAATCCTTTGCATCGTGAATTTTGTATAGCTGCAGCATGAAGTGCACCGCGCACAGTCAAAATCATTCACAAAGGGTCGACTTGTCTCACCTCCTCGAATCCCTGCTTTGAAACAACTGCCAAGAAAACTTTCTCCACCGTGGAAAAGTTTCCCATTCATAATTCGGTGAAAAAGAAATGGGCTTACGAAGGGTTTCTTTTTGTTTCTTCTGGTAGGTACCTTTTGTTTGGTGCACCCCCGCACCTATTGTTTTGTTTTTTTTTTCGATTTTTTTTTCCGAAAGGAAAACTTGAACGAGGCGACCGACGAACACCGAATAAAGACTCTGTCGAGTATGCTTTGTTAAGTTTTTCCAGAATGAGCGCTTTGAGTGCGAAATTTCAGTCACATTTACATTTTCTTAATCACAGTAAAACTGATTAGGAACTTTTAGTGGGAGCTTTAAGTTTGGCAAGAAATAACAAGAATTTTTATCATGCATCAGCTGCTATTAGGCATCTTCCAAAATTTGAAGCACATTTGCATTCGGTCAATGTATGTATATTAACTTTTCTATGATAACACCAGGATGTTGCTCATTCGCCGAAAGGTAGGGACGTTGGTAGTCCTCGAGCTTTAAATTCGTTATTTTGTAGCAATCTGGTCGAGGGTTACTCAGCTATAGAAGAGTTAGACCTTGGATTTTCCAAGAACGATCTCTTTGATTTCTGGACTTTACATGCCCACAAAGGCTTCCGAGCCTCTTGAAAGGAGGCTTCCGAGCCTCTGGAAAGGAGGCTTCCGAGCATCTTGAAAGGAGGCTTCCGAGCCTCTTGAAAGGAGGCTTCTGAGCCTCTTGAAAGGAGGCTTCCGAGCCTCTTGGAAGGAGGCTTCTGAGCCTCTTGAAAGGAGGCTTCTGAGCCTCTTGAAAGGAGGCTTCCGAGCCTCTTGAAAGGAGGCTTCCGAGCCTCTTGAAAGGAGGCTTCCGAGCCTCTTGAAAGGAGGCTTCCGAGCCTCTTGAAAGGAGGCTTCCGAGCCCTCTTGAAAGGAGGCTTCCGAGCCTCTTGAAAGGAGGCTTCCGAGCCTCTTGAAAGGAGGCTTCCGAGCCCTCTTGAAAGGAGGCTTCCGAGCCCCCTTGAAAGGAGGCTTCTGGACCTCTTGAAAAGAGGCTTCTGAGCCCTCTTGAAAGGAGGCTTCCTGAGCCCTCTTGAAAGGAGGGCTTCCTGAGCCCTCTTGAAAGGAGGCTTCCTGAGCCCTCTTGAAAGGAGGCTCTGAGCCCTCTTGAAAGGAGGCTTCCAAGCCTCTTGAAAGGAGGCTTCCAAGCCTCTTGAAAGGAGGCTTCCAAGCCTCTTGAAAGGAGGCTTTCGAGCCCTCTTGAAAGAAGGCTTCCGAGCCCTCTTGAAAGAAGGCTTCCGAACCCTCTTGAAAGAAGGCTTCCGAGCAGTCTTGAAAGGAGGCTTCCGAGCCTCTTGAAAGGAGGCTTCCGAGCCCTCTTGAAAGGAGGCTTCCGAGCCCTCTTGAAAGGAGGCTTCCGAGCCCTCTTGAAAGGAGGCTTCCGAGCCCTCTTGAAAGGAGGCTTCCGAGCCCTCTTGAAAGGAGGCTTCCGAGCCCTCTTGAAAGGAGGCTTCCGAGCCCTCTTGAAAGGAGGCTTCCGAGCCCTCTTGAAAGGAGGCTTCCGAGCCCTCTTGAAAGGAGGCTTCCGAGCCCTCTTGAAAGGAGGCTTCCGAGCCCTCTTGAAAGGAGGCTTCCGAGCCCTCTTGAAAGGAGGCTTCCGAGCCCTCTTGAAAGGAGGCTTCCGAGCCCTCTTGAAAGGAGGCTTCCGAGCCCTCTTGAAAGGAGGCTTCCGAGCCCTCTTGAAAGGAGGCTTCCGAGCCCTCTTGAAAGGAGGCTTCCGAGCCCTCTTGAAAGGAGGCTTCCGAGCCCTCTTGAAAGGAGGCCTGAGCCCTCTTGAAAGGAGGCTCTGAGCCCTCTTGAAAGGAGGCTTCCGAGCCTCTTGGAGGAGGCTTCTGAGCCTCTTGGAAGGAGGCTTCCTGAGCCTCTTGGAAGGAGGCTTGAGCCTCTTGGAAGGAGGCCTGAGCCTCTTGGAAGGAGGCTTCCGAGCCTCTTGAAGGAGGCTTCCTGAGCCTCTTGAAGGAGGCTTCCTGAGCCTCTTGGAAGGAGGCTTCCAGGCCTCTTGGAAGGAGGCTTCCAGGCCTCTTGGAAGGAGGCTTCCTGAGCCTCTTGGAAGGAGGCTTCTGAGCCTCTTGAAAGGAGGCTTCCTGAGCCTCTTGGAAGGAGGCTTCCAGGCCTCTTGGAAGGAGGCTTCCGAGCCTCTTGAAAGGAGGCTTCTGAGCCCTCTGAAAGGAGGCTTCCTGAGCCTCTTGAAAGGAGGCTTCTGAGCCCTCTTGAAAGGAGGCTTCGAGCCTCTTGAAAGGAGGCTTCTGAGCCCTCTTGAAAGGAGGCTCTGAGCCTCTTGAAAGGAGGCTTCTGAGCCTCTTGAAAGGAGGCTTCCTGAGCCTCTTGAAAGGAGGCTTCCTGAGCCCTCTTGAAAGGAGGCTTCCTGAGCCTCTGAAAGGAGGCTTCCGAGCCTCTTGAAAGGAGGCTTCTGAGCCCTCTTGAAAGGAGGCTTCCAGAGCCTCTTGAAAGGAGGCTTCTGAGCCCTCTTGAAAGGAGGCCTGAGCCTCTTGAAAGGAGGCTTCTGAGCCTCTTGAAAGGAGGCTCTGAGGCCTCTTGAAAGGAGGCTTCCGAGCCTCTTGAAAGGAGGCTTCCGAGCCTCTTGAAGGAGGCTTCCAGGCCTCTTGAAAGGAGGCTCTGAGCCTCTTGAAAGGAGGCTTCCTGAGCCTCTTGAAGGAGGCTTCCTGAGCCTCTTGGAAAGGAGGCTTGAGCCTCTTGAAAGGAGGCTTCCGAGCCTCTTGAAGGAGGCTCTGAGCCTCTTGAAAGGAGGCTTCTGAGCCTCTTGAAGGAGGCTTCCGAGCCTCTTGAAAGGAGGCTTCTGAGCCTCTTGAAAGGAGGCTTCTGAGCCTCTTGAAAGGAGGCTTCTGAGGCCTCTTGAAAGGAGGCTTCCAGGCCTCTTGAAAGGAGGCTTCCAGGCCTCTTGAAAGGAGGCTTCAGGCCTCTTGAAAGGAGGCTTCCGAGCCTCTTGAAAGGAGGCTCTGAACCTCTTGAAAGGAGGCTTCCGAGCCTCTTGAAAGGAGGCTTCCGAGCCTCTTGAAAGGAGGCTTCCGAGCCTCTTGAAAGGAGGCTTCTGAGCCTCTTGAAAGGAGGCTTCTGAGCCTCTTGAAAGGAGGCTTCCGAGCCTCTTGAAGGAGGCTTCCGAGCCTCTTGAAAGGAGGCTTCCGAGCCTCTTGAAAGGAGGCTTCCGAGCCTCTTGAAAGGAGGCTTCCGAGCCTCTTGAAAGGAGGCTTCCGAGCCTCTTGAAAGGAGGCTTCCGAGCCTCTTAAAGGGGGCTTCCGAGCCTCTTGAAAGGAGGCTTCCGAGCCTCTTGAAAGGAGGCTTCCGAGCCTCTTGAAAGGAGGCTTCCGAGCCTCTTGAAAGGAGGCTTCCGAGCCTCTTGAAAGATGGTTTTCGAACCTCTTGAAAGATGGTTTTCGAACCTCTTGGAAAGAGACTTGAAAGGCTTCCAAGCCTATTGAAAGGAGGCTTCCGAGCTACGTTTCTCACTCCTTACTCTTTATTTCCCACTTCTCAATGTGAAAAGTAAGAAGTGAGAAATGAGAGTGAGAAGTGAGATGTCATATTTTCCACTTCTCACTCGATTCTTCTCACTTTTCAACTTGCCCTTTTCACTTTGTATTTTGGTACTTCTCGCTTCTCATTACTCATTTCTCATTTCTTACTTTGCAAAGTGCGAAGTGAACGATGAGGAGTGAGAAGTGAGACGCTTTGCTCACGCACTTGTCACTTTGTTTGGTCTTTGTTTCTCATTTTAATTAGGCCGAAAACGGTTTGGCTGAAAGAGACGTACGGCCGTACTAATATTTTTCCGGATAAAGTCGATTGACCCACTATGTCATTTGACCAAAACTGCTGTTTGGACAAAATATTAGATTGATAAAAACAATAATTTGGCCGAATGACTCCCACGGTTGAGAATGCCGATTTGCAGAAAATGGGTCTAGGCATATCCTGAATATCTTTCGGCTGCTTGATTTATCCAATCTTCACAAGAGCCAACTGCGGTGGATGTTGGTACTCGGATTCTGATGGCTTTTCCGCAATGTGACCTTAATGTCTTGTTGTGAAGGGGTTATCACGCCTATCTAGAGAGTATGAGGTAAGGGTTCGAGTCCCTCCAAGACACGTGGGTTCTTTTTCGCAAACTTTATATCAATTTGTCCATTTCGAAACATGTGCTGGGCATATGCACAGCCAAGATATTTAACAAAAATATTTTGTATTGATTTTTTCATGCTACATAATGCAAAATATTTTTAACTGCAAGGCACTGACAATCTCCCAAAATCCCTCTGATGATTAAAAATGATAAATTGTATGAAAATGTCTACGTGGGTCCCCGTGGTGCGAGCGTGTTGTAAAACTACAAGCCAAACGATTATGCAACCGAAAGATGTTTGTTCCCAGTGATAGCAGATTATGCTCAAGGGTGAGAAAACTGTTTAGCAAATAATGAAGAATGAAACAAAGGGATCAGAAAACTTCCATCAAAGGCAGATTCGAACAATGAAATGGAAACCGACTTACAAAATAAACAAACGGTCACATGCTCCTCATGGGAAGGATCCTCGCCCCGAGGAGGGCTTTCTTTTGATGAATGCAAAAGCTCACATCCTCCGGCCGGCCTGCCTGCCTGCCATATCAGTCGACGACGACGACGACGACGATGGGTAACGACGGTTGGTAATTACTACTTCAAACTGTTTGTAAGTGCAACAACGATGGCACACTGAAACACGACACACTCCCGGTTTCTGCGGTAGGTGCTTGGTTGTCAGTTGGAAGCGCACTAAAAGCGAGCAATGCCCCCTCAGGAGGCCCCTCAAGAGTCGAGAAATCCTAAAAAGAAAATCTCAACTGAAGTGAGCAACCGCAGAATTGTAGTCGTCCGGACTTGGTTTTTGTCGCCGTATTGGACGGTCAGCATAATGGAAGGACCAAAATAAAGTGTTTTTTTTTTCATAAATCCAACATTTTTAATATTTTGATCGCAACACATTTCATTCGATATAGAATTTTATTTATCATTACAGTATTGAAAGTATTGAAAGTGGTCTGAATGGTTGGCTCCGTTTGGGATGATCGCCTGATGAGCGGTAATAAAATAATCAAATGCGCTTTTTCAATAACCGTTTCTTATTACCGAGAAGATTATTGCAGCCACTAGGCAAATCATTCTGTTTTTATTTTTATTTTATTTTTTCTTGAAAGAATTCTCTATGATTTCAGCACATGTAAAATTAAGCCCAGCGAAAGAGCTACAATAAAATCCCCAAATGGAGAAAGTTGGTCCTCCTTCTGCTCCTAGCTCAGATGGAATGGGATTGTCTCGGCTGCGGTCCTTACGGGAAAGAAAGAGTGTGATTTTCCTGCTTCCACAGTTGCGGGATGTGTGTTTTATTGCGGCCGTCTCGACCGATGTCAGGGCGCCACGCCGCGGATACATCGAAAAGGGGGGGTCGGACGAGGGAATGTCGATTTTATTTCTCTCGGATGATTGTGCAAACGCGGAAGCGCCGACTGCCGACGATGGGATCCAAAATGAAGGGTTCATGGGGCTTTGGGCCGATGCCATCCGCTGGCTGGCAGGTTTGTCCTTGGCTAACATATGTGGGTGGAAAGTTTTCGCTGTTTGACATGTGTGTGTCGGAGTGAGTTGCGGAAATCTTTGTGCCGTAGGAAAAGGCTGCAGCGCGAGGGGGGAGGGCGTAAGCCGGGAGTCAAGCGGAAAAGTTGGTCTTCTGTCAGGAAGGTTCCTACCGGAACGATCTAATTTAGTTACATTTGATCGTAAATCACTGCCCCGGATTGTCCCACGAGGGACGATGAATGCGTGATCTGGAAAAATGCTTATGTTTGGGGTTTGTAAATTAAAATTTCGCGATTTACAAACTTCTGGCTTTCCTTAACCTAAAAAATATGGTTCGCTTTAATGGCATTAATGGCAACGGTGTGTATTGAAAGCATAGATAGTCTTCCTTTATATAGTATGAAGTGACTTGGATATAACTCAATTCTCGATCCAAAGGCGCTTGTCACTTTTCTGAAATGTAAAATCTGTTTGTCTGTTGATTTTTCGATGAGTTTCAACGTCGAGTGCGATGAAGAGATTTGGCAGAGAGATGGCACTAACATCACGCGGACGCATACTCCTGGGCTTGTGGACGACATCGATCTCATTGTGATCGCCAAAGCTTTAAAGGTGACTTCACGAACTTCCACGACCGTCCAAACCAAAGGGTGCGATTAAAGAGAGTTTAGAAGGGTGAGAACCCTTTCAGATCCGATAGGTTCTGAGGGAACGAGATGCTAGTTTTCATTCGTAGGTTTATGATGGCAAAACATTTAGATCGGGAAGGATGTTGACCTTTGGGTTTGGTAAAACGCTCCGAGATCTGTCTCCGCTTAAAAAATCTTAAAAATATGCGCTACTGTGTACTTTTTTTCAAAAAACTTACGTTGTCTGTGCTCTGGGGTCATGTTGATCCCAAATTGAAATTGCTATAACTTTTGACGTAGGACTACGTCTGTGTTTTCTATATTGGGGTACACTTTACGATTGCGAAAATCTGGGACCGTCACGAAAATATGATAGACTTTAAACTTTAATATCTAAGCCGTTTCTCGATGGATTTTCAATTTTTTTGGACCATTCGATCAAGGATGAGTCAACGCTTCTTTGCATTTATTTGAAAATACTGATTTTTACCTATTTATTATTGATAATTGATAAAATGTTTAGAAATAGGTAAACTAACCAATCACGTACATGCATCACTAGCACAGACATCAAAAATCAATCACTTGCGGGTTTGGATCTAATCCTCAGTTTGAACAAGATTTTACGCATAGCAGACGCATCAAAGCGATCGTAGCGGAGCGGACACAGCATCACGGAGGCGCTAATAACATTTTCAAAGAAAATCCATCGCATTGGTGGTGGTGCTCGATGTGTTGCTGCAGATCATTCAACCTCAAAGAGCCAGAATTTCATATGAAGATAAGGTTGATTATAAAAATAGCACTGTGGCGATCCCGCACCACAAATTGTGGTGTCAGTTAGTTGGAAAGGAACATTGGGAAAAGAAAATTGGTTCTTCTCAGGACCAACATTTTATGAAAAGAAAGAGTTAATTGCGAAAATGGACTGTTTCGGTGGCATCGGGTTTGGCGTGGTAGCTTGGTTGCTGTTAGTGATTCCATCCATTAAAATTCACTACATCATCTCCCTCCGACGCGCTATCAAATTCGCTATTTACGATTGAGTTTTGCACTTTGAAGAAAGTTTATTTCGGATAGTCGGATCAACCTTCTTTTGTATAAAATCAATGAAGACGCCACCTCAGTGGAAACTTTCTACAGCAACCACCCATCGGTGAACGTCGCTCGGACAGACAGATGCCAAGAAATAATTAATGTTTGGTAATATGGAGAAACTTCGTCTTGAATGAAATTTCTGCTGTTATTCCTCGTAACAATACGCATCTAAGATAAACAACATCTCATAACCAAATTCAGAATCGAGAAAATTTCATAGGATTCTTAGAATTTGTCATTCTGCGTTGTCGGGTCCGTTATTTGCGGAATCCCGATCGAAATGGCTCGCGCGCAGTAGTAGTAGTAAAATTCTTCTTTATTTAATCATTTTCTGTTCTACAATTATTATTTTTCTACATGTACAGTGCTCGGCCGGCTTGGCCCTCCAACTTCAATTTTAAATTTTCATGTTTATATTGTTATTTAAGTGTTAATATGATATATCATGACGGCCTTTAGGAGGCACTGGTGTGTTTTTAAAATTTGATAACCTAACTACTATGTACACTAATATTTACAATAAAAATTTGATAACCTAGATTGGAACTAGCGCCCTAATTGGAGCCTGATCCGAATGCAAGCAACGGACCCTAAACTTTTCTTTACACTCACCAAAGCGTTCATGTAAGGTTTTATTCCGGCCAGACGGTGGACCTCGGATGTTCTTGTCCTGGAAGGTGTTGAGGATCATCCTCAGGAATTTGTTTTGGACCCGTTGAAGTTTGAGGTGGTGGGTTTTAGCGCAGCTCTCCCAGACCGGCATGCCATATTCGATCACAGGAGGATGATTTGCTTGTAGACAGCAAGCTTATTTTTCAGGGACAATGACGACCGGCGGTTGATCAAAGGGTACAGTAGTTTCAACAAGACGTTACACTTTGTCACCGTTTTGTCAACCTGCTGCCTGAAAATAAGCTTGCTGTCGAGGGTCAAGCCAAGGTAGTCGGCCTCATTGGCCCATTCCACAGTCGTGCCATTGAGGATGATTTTACAGTCCCCAGGCGGAACAAGTTTAGGGGATTTGGATTGGGGGAAAATGATGACCTGGGGCTTCGCCGCGTTGATACAGATCTTCCAGCTGGTGAGGTACTCTGTCAGGGCATCCAGGCCTCGTTGGAGTTTTGCCACTGGCGCTCTGATCACTCTACCGTTGTAGACGATGGATGTGTCATCTGTGAGCAGAGACAGTATGCCGTCTTCTGGTGGTTCTAGGATGTCGGAGGTGAACAGATTGAAAAGCAGGGGCCCGAGGATAGTTTCCTAAGGGATGTCTGTGATGATGTTGTTCGCTTTGGAACTAGCTCCACTGATTGGGACCCGGAATGTCCTTGCCGACAGGTAATTGTTGATGATTTTCACCACGTAGCTAGTGTAGTTGGAAGATTGTAGCGATGTAGTTTGTACACTAGGCCATCACGCCTTACATTGTCAAATGCTACTCTACATCGAGTAAGGCCATGGCGGATGTTTTCGAGACAAACTTGTTCCGTCTGAGGACGTTGGTAACTCAGGTCAGTTGGTGTACAGTTGACCGACCGCGTCGGAAACCAAACTGTTCCTCGAGCAAGATGTTGAGATTTTCGGCAGACTCAAGTAACCGATGATGAATAGCTTTTTCGAATAGCTTGGATAACCCTGAGAGAAGGCTGATGGGTCGATAACTTTTGGGGGAGGAAGGATCCTTCCCAGGCTTCCGGATGGGGATGACTTTCGCTGACTTCCAGGACGATGGGAAGTAGCTGGGCCGGAGACACTGATTAAATATCAGCGAGAGGTGCTCAAAGAACGGAGCACTCATGTGTATGAGCTCGAGATTCAGGATGCTATCGAAGCCTGGGGCCTTCATGTTCTTCGACGATTTGATATAGGCCGTCAATTCGTCAGCTGAGATCTCCAACTCCTCCGAGAAGTCGTTGGGAATCAAATGGATGTTGTTAGCATGCTCGTTGACGGCTGCTTCGTGTGGACTGACGATGTTCTGCCCAAGATTGTGTGAGCAGACGAAGTGACGACCTATTTCAGCGACCTTCTCTGCAGGAGTTATCAAGCGATCCTTAGAGCCATTATTGTCTAGTGGGTTCAAAGGTGGAATGGGCCGAGGCTTGGATTTTAGAATTTTGGTCATTTTCCAGAACGGCTTAGCATAATCTGAGAGAGTGCGGATCTTATTCGAGAAGTCGTTATTTCTGAGGTCCACCATTCTGGCCTTGATAATTTTTGTGATTCGATTGCAGCGTGCCTTAAGCTCAGGCAGTCCAGTACGCTGAAACTGCCTGCGAGTGACATTCCGCAATCGAATCAAATCTTTGGTGAGTGTATCGATGTTTAAGGAGTTGCTTACCTGCCGAGCCGTCGGTACGTGTTGCTCTCGGGCCGCCGTGATCGCCTCCTCGATAGCGCACAGCTGGCGGTCGATACTTTCCGGCGTCTCCGGACGCACCTCGTAGTCGACGGTGTTATCGACGCTCTGCTGGAAACGCTGCCAGTTCACTCGGTGGTAGTTCCGCCGTAACTGCTGGTGCCGATTGACCGAGGAGCCCAGTTCCGCCACCACCGGATAGTGATCCGAACTGAGCTCCTGGTATACAACCGGCTGCGAGACGTGGTCACTCAGGTTTGTTACGTAGAGGTCGAGCGTTGCGTGGGCACCGGACCGACTCACCCGAGTGGGGAATCCGGGCTCAGGATCGTGTAGTGGCCTTCCTCCATGTCGTTGCTCCAGATGGTGCCGTTTCGATTGCCGCGACTGTTGCCCCAGGCTTGATGTTTGGCATTCAAGTCGCCGGCAATGATATACTGGCCTTGCCTCCGCGTCAGCTTGACGATGTCCTCCGAAGGGCAGCCGATGATCCATCCTCATGTGGCGGTCGGACAGTTGCAACGCAAGGTGTCGACAAGCGATTGGATGCAGTTAGTTATTGCAATGGGAATTAGGAAAAGAAAATTGGTTCTTCTCAGGACTAACATTTTATGAAAAGAAAGAGGTAATTGCGAAAATGAACTGTTTCGGTAGCATCAGCGTTTGACGTGGAAGCTTGGTTTCTGTTAGTGATTGCATCCATTCAAATTTACGGGTTTAATTTATTGAATACAAGAAAGCTGCTTTCCAGCGCTCGACTCATTTTGATCTGGATTCCGCAAAAAGCGGTTCAACCATTTATAAGGCTATAAATTATATTGTCACCAACAAATTATATGTTTTTCTGTTTATTAACAAGAGCTCTACTTATTATTTCCCATGTAGTGACTATATTTACTACCTAGTAATTTCCCAGATAAATTTGAGCCATAAAAATTGAAAAGTTAATTTGAGAACGGCTTTTTACGAACAGATCGTAAGTTTCGAGTGGAAGATGGATTTTCAGTTATAATTCGTTGAAAAATGGCGGCAAAGATATACTTTTTCCCATTGGTAATAATTATTTCGAATCTTATGTGTTAGATTATGGCGTGATTAGCGTGAAAAATACTTCGCTTTTCTTATATATTTGGTTTTTGGATTTTTGACAAAATTCTTCTTCTTCTTATTGGCATTACATCCCCACACTGGGACAGAGCCGCCTCGCAGCTTAGTGTTCATTAAGCACTTCCACAGTTATTAACTGCGAGGTTTCTAAGCCAGGTTACCATTTTTGCATTCGTATATCATGAGGCTAGCACGATGATACTTTTATGCCCAGGGAAGTCGAGACAATTTCCAATCCGAAAATTGTCTAGACCGGCACCGAGAATCGAACCCAGCCACCCTCAGCATGGTCTTGCTTTGTAGCCGCGCGTCTTACCGCACGGCTAAGGAGGGCCCCAAAATTGACAAAACTGCTTGGGAAAAAAGAGCAAAACAATTTTTTTTTTCATTTGTGATACATTTTCCAACTAGGACTCTTCGCTAAAAATGTAACGTGCCTTGTTTTGATTTGTTTTACGTAAAACCTAAATTTTTAAAATCTCTTAATAATATTTGCATTTTTCCCGCTTGCAAGGCAGTGGCAAATAACATTCTCCGACATTGGAATTTCCATCAAACTAGCTCGCGCGCGCCGAAAACAAGCTTTCTTATATCTAATGAAGTCATTCCATTAGCCCCGCCCCTTCATTAATCGTTATGAGTGCACATTTTATTTGTTCCCATATCATTCACAAAGGGGCGGGGCTAAAGGGCTTAATTTATTAAATACAAGAAAGCTGCTGTTCTGCGCACATGAGTCGTTTTGATCGGGATTCCACAAAGAGCGGTTCGACATTTGATGCAGCGGAGCGGACACAGCAGCATGAAGGCGTGGGTGGCAGTGGCTATGCGGAAAATTTATTCCAAATTTTGGAGGCTTAGCGAAAAATCATAAAGGGCGGTCGGACAGTTTCATCGCAAGGTGCCTTCAAACGTTTTAGATGCAATTAGTTATTGGAAAGTCGCATTGGGAAATGAAAAATGGTTCTTCTCAGAACCAACTTTTTATGGATAGCAAGAGTTAATTGCGAAAATGGATTGCTTCGGTGGGATCGGGTTTGGCGTGGTTGCTTTGTGGCTGTTAGTGATTCCATCCATTCAAATTTACTGCATCTTCTCCCTTCGAGGCGCTATCAAATTCGCTATTTACGATTGAGTTTTGTACTTCGAAGAAAGATTATTTCGGATAGTCGGATCAACCTTCTTTTGTATGAAATGTTGGCCTTTGTATAAAATCAATGAAGACGCCACCTCAGTGGAAACTATCTACAGCAACCACCCATCGGTGAACGTCGCTCGGACAGACAGATGCCAAGAGATAATGTTTTGTAATATGTAGAAACTTCGTCTTGAGTAAAATTTCTGTTGTTATTCCTCGCAACAAAACGCATCTTAGACAAACAACATCTCATACCAAATTCAGAACCTTGCGAGAAAATTTCATAGGATTCTTAGAACTTGTCATTCTCCAAACGGTATGTTGTCTGCGGAATCCAGATCAAAATGGATCGCGCGCGCTGGAAATCAGCTTTCTTATATCTTATGAAGTAATTCCATTAGCCCCGCCCCTTCATTAATCGTTATGAGTGCACATTTCATTTACACCGAATCAGCTCACAAAGGGGCGGGGCTAACGGGCTTAATCTATTGAATACAAGAAAGCTGCTGTCCAGCGCGCGCGAGCCATTTTGATTCGAGCGGTTTGACATTCGAGTAGCGGAACGGACACAGCAGCACGAAGGAGTGGGTGGCAGTGTGGCAATGCTGAAAATTTATTTCAAATTTTAGAGGCTGAGCAAAAAATCATCAAGTAGCGGTCGGACAGTTGCACCGCAAGGAGTCGACAAGCGATTAGATGCAGTTAGTTATTGGAAAGGCGCATTGGGAAAAGAAAATTGATTCTTTTCAGGAAAATCATTTTATGGAAAGAAAGAGTTAATTGCATTAATGGACTGTTTCGGTGGCATCGGGTTTGGCATGGTAGCTTGGTTGCTGTTAGTGATCCCATCAATTCAGCACGAAGGCGTGGGTAGCAGTGGCAATACTGAAAATTTATTCCAAATGGTGAAGGCTTGGCAAAAAATCATAAAGTGGCGGTTGGACAATTTCAACGCAGGGTGCTGACAAACGTTTGGATGCAGTTAGTTATTGGAAAGACGCATTGGGAAAAGAAAATTGGTTCTTCTCAGGACCAGCATTTTATAGAAAGAAAGAATTAATTGCGAAAATGGATTGTTTCGACGGCATCGGGTTAAACGTGGTAGCTTGGTTGCTGTTAGTGATTGATTCCATCCGTTCAAATTAATTGCATCATCCCCCCTCCGTCGCGCTATCAAATTTGCTAGTTACGATTGAGTTTTGCACTTTGAAGAAAGTTCATATCGGATTGTCGGATCATCCTTCTTTTGTATAAAGACCTTTTTGGAGGACACCATCCTCAAAAATGGCCGAAATAAAGGCGAAAAATAAGCAGAATCAGAAGTGGCGTGAAACCAAAAGCAAATATATTTATTTGCAACGTTTGGTTTTCGCCCGCGATGTAAGCGTACGTGGCAAAGTAAGGATTGTGAAGTCCGCGTCTGAAAGCCATTTGAGTGGCTTCAGCGGCCGATGAGTCATGTTGATTCCATGGTTAGATACTCAAAGTCTATCCAACTGGGAACAACTATTCGACTTCTTGATTCAGTTGGCCTCCGAGCAGTTTGCTCAATGTTAATATTTAAAACGACACAAATTATTATGGCAAATACCATCAATTTTAAATAGCTACGTAGTCCTACGTCACCTTTGCGTACAACCCGATTGGGCTGTACCTTTGAGTTTTTTAATGTTTGGCCAATTTTGGATTTTTGGAGCTGTTTCGAAAGATAATTTAATCATCTTTCAGGTCGTTGCCAAAGATTAACTACAGGTGGGCGGGTACATCGCGGGGAGGGGTTTTCGTAAAAAAGGGTACAAAAACATTGATTTTTAATGCTTATTTTACTTATATTTGAAAATCCTACCCATTTTGAACTGCACCTTTTCAAAAAGGATATGCAGGAAGGCGTGTGCTTTGACATGAGGCATTGATTAGTTAAGAACTTGGTCGCTAGGTGGTGGTATATTTGAATTCATTATTTTAGACTACTCAAGTAATACTACTACTCAATATATGGAATTTTCCTCACTGTAAATATTCTTATCGCACAAATTTAAAATTTGCAAAGATGACGTCTTTAACAAAGTTCGTCTGGTGGGAATGGACTGTCACGTGACGGAATAAATAATTAAGAAATTTACAAATAGGCGGCGCTAGTGTACTTGCAATATTCTGCATGTTTGAAATGTTGCTTTAGCTTGAGATCCCTCATACCTACACCCAAATTGTATTCGGCAATATTGTTCAGGATGTCCAGGACTACAAAGCGGTGATCAATATAATGAGCACTTCTTCCAAGATGCGGCGCTAGTGAGCTGTTATATTTAAGTATATTGTTCCATGTGAGATTTGATGTATTTTGGTTTGTAGCATTTTTGGCAAATATGAATGTTGTGGTAGAGTTCATCAAAAGATTTCTTTGTGTTCAACCTGCTCCAGCGATGCTGCAAATAATAGAATGTGTTCACAGAATATGTTTTAGGTCATCCTAGAAAACCCTGGAATTAAGGCCTTTGAGTCTACATGCGTAACCAAAGACCAGCCAATTTGCCGCCTATTTGTAAAATTCCCAATTATGACTTCCATCACAAGACAGTCCATTCCCACTAGACGACCTTTGATCAAGACGCCATTTTAACAAATTTTAAATTTGTGTGATAAGGATATTTACACTGAGGAGAATTCTATAAGCATCGGATTATCTTGAGTAGTCTAAAATAATGAATTCAAATGAGGCATTCCACGGAGGCATGCCAGTCGATCCTGAGCGACCATTTCGAAAATATCTGAAACTTTGCACAGTTTTTCAATTTCATCTAAATCGTCATTTTTCGATATCAAATCTTCATATTGAGTCACGGCTAACTTTTCAAAAGGGTGTATGTGAAAATGGTTCAAAAATATTTAAAAAGCTGCACAGCAAAAACGGAATGTTCGATTGTTATGATTTTCTCAGCAAAGTTAGACAACTAAATGATAGTTCTTAAGAAAATGTGCACAGTAAATAAAATTTTTTTTACCTTTAAAAATATCATTTTTGTCACAAAAACTCAAATATCTCAAAACCCTATCTTTTTACCAACGTAATTTTTTAGGGAAAACGGTCCATTATATTAGCTATCTACCATAAAAATTTGATGATGGTAAACTAATAAACAAAAAAGTTATGACATTTCAAACATTTCACAATTTTCACATCAAAAAATAATTTTTCCGTGTAAGTTATTTCGAGAATTGCAGTTTGATGCAGATTTTATTGTTAAGGGCTTTGCGTGATTTAAACAAGTTGTTTTCATGATATTTTGATTTAATTATTCATAGCATCTATAAGAAACTTAGACACGATCCAGTGTTGTGATCAAAAGTATTGATAATGTCATAATTTTCATTGTACGAGACTGGCGAAAAATTTCTTTTAATAGTTTTGAAACCTGTTGATAATAAGAAACATATCAGAAATGTTATTTTTGAGACAAAAGCTGCAAAATCAAAGATTTATATACACGTTAGGGTGGCTCAAATTAGTATGGGAAAAACTTTGTTCAAATTTTTTGATGGGCCGCCCTAATACACGTATACGTCTATAGTTTACCTGCAAAAAATATACCTCTTAGAGAATAGACTTTATGATCGGGAGGAAACGGGTATCTTCAACAACAACAAATGCATGATAGGTACATACCATGACAATGCTCACGAAAAAGCAAAAAAATTACTACCACTAAGGTTGTTAAAGATCTTATAGTAATTTTTTTCTTCAGTCAAGCAAATGACACCAAACTAGTCAGTAAAAACTTAAAAGTGATTTTGTTTATTGGAATATAACGAACAACATGAATAGCCGCTTTCTCAACTGTTGTAGGACGTTTGATGGAAAAAAGTGTTCAAAAGAGTTACGAAATCTCACCGAAAGCACCATAGATAAACTGAAAGCGACTGGTTATGCTCCAATGTCCACATTGAATACAAATTTACGCATTTGCACGTCCTGTCGTCTAAACGTTGACAAAAGAGCAATCTGTATATCATCGGTTGAGCAGAGCGCAGGAAGTTTGAAAACGACAACAACTGAGGAATTGCCAGAAGTATCAAGTGCTGAGAGCCTTGCCATCGTACCATCAGCGAAATCTGTTTCAACAAATCAAACGGAAGAAGAGTGTATCCAAAAGGTCAACATCGAACGCTTTAACGAGGGCATAGCTGGGATAACAGTAACTCCGATTAAATGGAGCAAGATGGACTACGTTTATTACCCGAAGAAAAAATACCGTGAAATAAACGAAGCTGTACGAAGAAACCTCTTCAAATTAGGACCTGATGATGTGGAAAATACAGACTACGATGAGGTAATTATAAATATGAAGGAAAGGTTCTCGAATGCAGCCACGACAAGGAAAGAAAAATTATTGATTTTGTCGATGCTGCCAAGTTCGTGGTCTATTCAGGATGCTATTGATGAGTTCAAAATCAATAGAAATACAGTAAAAGAGGCAAAACAAAACAAGAATAACTGTCTTTCAACCAAAAATACTAGGTCTAGTACTGCATTAACAGTTGAGACAAAAGAAACATTAGTTCAATATTCTGAAGATGCTGAAGTAAGTCGAGCTATGCCTGGTCAAAAAGATTATTTATCAGTAAAAAAGATGGAAAGAAATTAGTACTCGTTTTATGATTTCTCAGTCTAAAACCCCGGTGGCTCGTTATAGAAAATCACATCGTGAAAGCTGGGCTGATAATGGCGTTTGGTGGTCTTCCTATGGAGGAAGTCAGAATTGACGCGATAAATAAGTTTGATAATAATTATTATTCCTTCATGTGAGTTGCGTCGGACTTTGGACACATAAGAATCTGCAAAAACGAACCGAAGAAAAAAAACACCCCCAAGGTTTTGAGAGAAAACGCGCGTGTAAGCTAGCAGAAACGAACTGCACCAGCTGTTGCAGCCCTGTAAATTGCATTAATTTGACTTCTATGCTGGCTTGAGGTCTCCAGTAAGCCTTGCGAACAAAGGTTCAGAAACCGGAAATGGCGAGTTCGATTCTCGATCCAATCTAGGATATTTTAGGGTGGGAAACATTCTTGACACCCCGAGCATAGTGTATCCATTGTATTTGTCACACAAGATACATATTGAATACTCATGCAATATCGGGCACATAAAGCTTTCAATTAATAACTAAAACAATACTAATAGATTACTTTGGAAAGCAGGCCAAGTTCCAGTTGGAATATAGTGCTATGGAAGAAGAAGCTTGCGATACACTTACGAGATTGACTGATTCACCGAAACCTAAACTACTAAATATTATTATTATTGCTAAATAGTTAGCAAATTTTCAATACAATATATTATCATACCTAAATATTGTAACACATAATACCTAAATATTGTAACGTAAAAAACCGCGTAAATCCCAAAATGTGTCTAAATGAGCCATGGAAATCCCGAAATTCTAGTGAAAACAAAATCGCATAAAAAGCGAATCGTGTACAAAAACCGCGTAAAAATGAAGCGTTGACTCTTTCTTGATCGAATGGTCCAAGAAAATTGTAAATCCATCGAGAAACGGCTGAGATATTAACGATCAAAGTCTATCATATTTTCGTGACGTTTTTTGATTTTTCGAAATCGTAAAGTGTACCCCAATATAGAAAAGACAGACGTAGTTCTACGTCAAAATACGAAAAATACATTACAAAATGGTGAATTTTTAGTCATTTGTGATTTTTCTGAAAATTACAGCTTTGTATTAAAAGATGAAGTGCAGTCCCATCACTGGAACGTACAACAAGCTACAATTCATCCATTCGTTATTTATTTTAATGGAAGTACGCAAATTGAACACTTAAGTTTTATTATAATTTCCGAAGATTTAAGACACGATTCAGTATCCGTAAACTTGTTCATTGAAAAAATGATTAACTTTTTACGCGTTGATAAGCATAAAGAAGTCAAAAGATATATTTCATGTCTGATGGAGCAGCGTCGCAGTACAAAAATCGTAAGAATTTTTCGAGCCTATGTCAATTTAAATCAATGTACGGAATTGATGCAGAATGGCATTTTTGCTACATCACATGGCAAAGGTCCTTGTGATGCTATTGGAGGAACAATAAAGCGCATGGCCACAAGAGCAAATTTAGCCAGAGAAGGTGGGCATCAAATTAAAACTGCGAAAAGAACTTTTGATTGGGCAAATCGTAGAAAAGAAAAAGATTTAACCAAATTATCATTTTGTTTTACTACTACTGAAGAGTACGAAATAAAGGCTTCAGAGCTCAGCGAGCAATTTAATAACGCGAAAACGATCCAAGGAACCCAAAAATTTCACTGTTTCATTCCATTGTCGGAAAATAAAATTAAAGCAAAACTATACTCAAACTGTGCTGATAATAATTCAAAAGTGTTCGATATTTTAAAAAATTTGAATAAAAATAAATATAGTATTAATAAACTGTTTTCATGATATTATAACCCATACCAAAATTCAAACCCAAAACTCTTAGAGTTTCTATAACAACATTGTGTAACTGCCACATTTAATTTAATACTTAGGATAATATTAATTCATTTTTATTTATTTATACATATAATATTTATACATATAATATACATAATATCGATGATTACATAAATATGGAATATCATACAAACAACTTGTTTAACTCACGCAAGGCCCTTAACAATAAAATCAGCATCAAACTGCGATTCTTGAAAAAAAAATACACGGAAATTTTTTTTGTTTACTATATGTGAAAATTGTGAAATGTTTGAAATGTCATAACTTTTTGTTTATTAGTTTACCATCACCAAATTTTTATGGTAGATAGCTAATATAATGGACCGTTTTCCTAAAAAATTACGTTCGAAAAAAGATAGGGTTTTGAGATATTTGAGTTTTTGTGACAAAAATGATATTTTTAAAGGCAAAAAATTTTTTTTATTGTGCACATTTTCTTAAGAATCACCATTTAGTTGTCTAACTTTGCTGAAAAAATCATAACAATCGAACATTCCGTTTTTTGCTGTGCAGCTTTTAAATATTTTTGAACCATTTTCACATACACCCTTTTGAAAAGTTAGTCGTGACTCAATATGAAGATTTGATATCGAAAAATGACGATTTAGATGAAATTGAAAAACTGTGCAAAGTTTCAACTCAATAGAAAATCATGAATTAAAAATTTTCTTAAATTTTGATGCTGTTGCTTGGAATCGCTCATTTAGAATGTTATGAGTATCAGATAGCAGGTCATGTGCCAGGACGTCCGTCAATTTATTCCTGGGATGTTTTGTAGTGTACTAGGAAAATGTTAAATCATGAAAATATGAAGGTATATAATACAGTAATATAATTATATAAAAGCAAGAAAATATGAAAATTTTATAAAATGAAAATGAGAAACATAAAAATATAATGTAAGATAAGAAATGTAATAAGAGAATAAAAATTGCTATATGAAAATATAAAAATATGAAAACATGAAATTGAAAAATGAAGATACAAAAATATGAGAATACGAAAATATTGAAAATTTTAAATATAAAAAGTGATAATAAAGAATAAAATTTTGAAAATATGACAATATGAAGATCTGAAAATAAGATAATATAAAAATATTAAAACACAAAAATATATAACATGGAAATATGAAAGTATAAAAACATATGAAACGGAAACATGAAAATATAGAAATATGTAAATATGCAAATTATATATGAAAATACAAAATATATGAAAAAATATATGAAATATATGAAAATAAAAAAGATTAAAATATGGAATTTGAAATTTAAAAATACAAAAGTATAAAAATATGATCATATACAAGAATAACAAATTTGAAGCATGAAAATATAAAAATATAAAAGCATCATAATGTGAGCATATAAAAGTATAAAAATAGGAAAAATATAAGAATATGGAACACATAAAAATAATATAATATGATAAAATTATAAAAATATGACTATATAAAAATACAAAATATAAAAGTTTAAAAATATTAAAACATTAAATATCAAATAAGAAAGTGTAATGTTAAATTCAAAGAAATTTGAAAATTTGGTATATAAAAACATAATAAAAAAAAATTATACACAAAAATAATATACATAAAAGTGTAAGATTAAGAAGGTATAAAATACGTAACTAATTATAAAAATATGGAAACTGAAAAAAATAAAATGTAAAAATATGAAAAATAAATAGAGTGAAATATGAAAAATAAGTATAATGAAATATGGAAAATAAATAAACTACTATAAATTATTTCGTGGACTGGAAACTAGTGATACTCATGTTTCTTTTGAAATCTCTGTCCAGATTGCTATCAGAAATCAAGGTGGGTGTAGTCCTTAATTTCAATCCATGACAAAAATGACAAAAGCATTTGAATAACTATTCCTGGCCACGCTTATCTGTACCGTCACTAGGGAGGAAGGAATATGTACCACGGAGTTGGATATTGGGAAGGTATTCGTTGGGTCAGGATGTGCTTGTAGCTTTCAATGTGACCATGGTAGAACTTACCCCGTAACACACCATGAAGAGGTATCTACCCAGCGTTACGCACGCACGCAAGCTTCCCATATTCTGGAGGAGGAATCTATGCTAGGATCGGCGGTCAGCTTGTTGGCTGTTGGCCAAAAGCGGGAATCGTAAGCTTAATGCTGCTGCTTGTGAATCAACCACAACAGTGTACAGTCGATTTCTTCCGGTATGACAGGTCCACTTTGCCCTTATTGTGCCTTTCGCCGACTATTTTCTGCGATATTATGACACCACGAACAAATGCGTAGGATGAGACTGAGATTGGAGTAGCGATCGATGGTGCGAACAACGGTTGTGGTCAATCTTCTACAGCTTCCGTTAGCCAAAGTGCACTATGCCACCACAGCGAGCTATCATGGAGAACATCCAGCGCAGTGTCACAGGAGTACAGATCGGTGGGGTTTTCTAGCTTGCAGTTCAAGACGATCGTCGAATCAGCTGAAAGATTAAACCTAGCTCTTAATATCGATGCTGCTGGAGAACTTCACGAGAAGATGCGCCAGCAGGTGTGTAGCTCACAGATCAAGTCTCGGTATAGATTGGTGGATTCCAAGCGAAGCGACCTTTGATTTTGCGGTGACGAGATGTACTGTGACGGAACCACAAGATGATGCGAGGCATCACAAAACCCGTTAATCTCCAGTTGGGCGTTCATTTTGACAACATGTTGAGGAATTTTCAGTTGACTGAGGAGATGTACATATGTTTTATTGGAGCTCTGGCCAAATCTTTGTGAATTCAGCTGGCACCTCGTTACTACTCGAGCTCTCAGCTTCCAGCACTATCTAAAACTTGCCGATGAACAGACGAATCAAACCCAGCGAATCAAACAGGATGGTTTTAGTTTCACGGAGGGCAACGGGAATGGTGTCTAAATATCTTGACATTTCGATGACCATTGACGAAGCCACATGCCAGCTGAGTTCATGATTCAAATCAGCTGCTCACACAAGATGATTTTCCGACGTAGAATTTGTTATGAATGACTGGTGAGGCCAGTGGGAAGCGAGATTCTTCATCAACGGTAAGATTCTGCAATGTACGATCTGCCAGAAACGAAGCGCTATTGACACCATACGTGAACGTGAGGAGCTGGAATATCGTGAGTGGCAAATCCCTGTCGCCATGCCAGAGTAGTGGTTGTAGTGGTTGATCGCTTGGATGCACAATAAATCTGCCGAAACATTTTCTCTATGTCGGCAGACACAATGAAACTCTAACTTACATCGGGATGTTTCTCTGAGCGGAGTTAACGTCGTGGATAATCAGATCTTCATTACTTTCATCTACTCCTTTCTGGTTTGAGTAGTATAATTATTACTGAGAAAAGCCAATTAAGTAATTTCGATAAAATCACGCATTGATCAGAACGATCCTAATTATAAAATACATTTCCGTTGTCACTAAACCTATGCATGGCTAAACATTTTCAATAAACAATTCCTGGGCAAGGAAACAATTGCAAAGTGGTGAAAACTATTAACGTTTAGTCAAAAAACATTGTTTGGTCTCTTCAATTACAAATATCATAAATATAAACACAAATATAAATAGAACAAGATACATAAAAACAGATGATCAATGTAGTGGTGGAAACTATTTTGTTGCTTATCATCCTTTTAAGTTCGAGAAGCTCCCCTTCGCTTGCAAAATTATACTCGCCAATAACTTCACAACTTTCTGAAGCTGATAGTCAACTTTGTACGTATCACATCGGCCAGTAACAGATAGCCGTACTGTCGCCATAAATCACCCAGCGTCTCCATCGAGGCACTATTTTTGGTGTGACAAGTTCCCTTCACTCTTCAGCCTCTCTAACCCTCGCTAACAGCCTGATTGATAGATGCGAACAGACCTCCGCGTATCGGGCCCTAAACCTTTTGTCGCACTTTATCCACGTCAAAACCGGCTACGAATCAAACTCCAACGGCACGCATCCTCCAGCCCATTCGGCCGTGTCGGCCAACCAGAACATAAATTCTTCGTATCGTTCCGTTCACTCCGCACCACAGTCGACGTCGTGTGTAACAGTTCAGCAGTCATCGGGGATTCGACCACTTCGCAATTTTCCATTCCCATTGTCGTCGTGGCACGCAATCCAAACAAACTCCCCCCGAAGCTACTCTGAGAACCGGGCTGCGATCTGGGCCCGTTTTCGTTAGACATTTTTGAGGAATGTGTGTTTATTCGCTCCGACCTTTGTGTCCACAACGGACAACTCACAGCAGAGCCCCGATGCCACAGGCACTGCCAGCTACACGCTTTTGATTTATGCAGCCTATCCTTCACCCCCTCGTTCCCACACCATTCGATTCGATTTCGAAAATAGACGCAGCAGCAGCCCGGCGAATTAGGCCGGCTGCCGTTTATTGAAAAACTTTTCGCGTTTCCATTTCCATCTGGGGTTGTTTGCCATTTCCGATCCGATGCCGGTGCCAAGAAGAACGATTCGCATTCTCACTGCACTGTGGGACGGTTACGTGGAACCTAGTGGTCAAGAACATACATGTTCCGAAATATTATTTCATCGTAACAGATCGTAAAGGTTTAAACGAAAAATTTAAAGCCGTTTAGATTTAGATGCCAAGTAAAACAATCCTAAATATACTACTGTTTTTCCAACTAACTGTGATTTATGTTTTCTTAAATTTTTTACCACTGTGCAGCGAGGCGACGACGATGAAGTAAATCGTCATCGTGACGCTTCTGCAATATTAACTACCATGCAGCGGCGAGCCCCGGTTCTTGGGAAATGGCTGTAATCAAAGACACACCACGCCGCTAGTTGGTAGGTATTTACTTGAACGTGGACTCGCAGCTGAAGCTTAAGCTGGAGCATTGACGATGAGATGCGCACGAAATTCAATTTCAAGCTGCCCCGAAATGAAGTACGTGCTTTTGGTGGGAATTCATAAATTAAAAAGTTGATTCTCGCCTTCGCACTCGCTGTTTCCGTACGGGGTTGGGTTCCGATTTCAATTGGAAAGGAAAACCGAGGAAATGGAACCGGCTTCCAGGGTTTTCCTTTCGGGTGATGGAATTTCTGCTGGAATAAGTTGGCTTCGAAGTGGCTGCTGATGTCTCATGCAGAGCAAAACGATCAACTTTCGTTTACAATTAATTGCATATTATTCGGCAACTCAGCCGTACGAAAACCATTTTTTGTTAAATATCTTGGCTGTGCATATGCACAGCATATGTTTTCGAAATGGATAAATTGATATGAAATTTGCGAAAAAGAATCCACGTGTCTTGGAGGACTCGAACCCTCAACCTCCTACTCTCTAGATAGGCGTGATAACTACACAACAATGCTTTAGCCAAGGTCACGTTTGCAAAAGCCATCAGAATTCCAGTACCAACCTCCGCCCAGACAGTTTCTGGGGCAAATTGAATATCCTTTCGGATGTGATTTGTCAATAAACAATGTGCACTCGCTTGGCTGTGGGTATACCCAATAGTAAAGCACATTGTTTATTAAACGAGAGGATCGCACTCCATCCAGAAACTGTCTGGGCAGGACGGTATAGAATGAGATTCAATCGCACTCTGCGGTGGAGGCTTGGCTAAAGCATTTGATGGCTTGATTCCGCAAACGTGACCTTACTCAGACGACTAATGTAGGGGTTGAACACGCCACTTGATTACAATTAGGAGGTTGCATATTATTCGAGTCCCTCCAAGACACGTGGAAAACCATTCTTTTTTTAAATATCTTGGCTGTGTCCATATGCACAGCATATGTTTCGAAATGGACAAATTGATATATTTGCGAAAATTTGCGTGTCTTGGAGGGACTCGACCCCGAACCTCCTACTCTCTAGATAGGCGTGATAACCCCTACACAACAAGATCACTTAAAGGTCACGTTTGCGGAAAAGCCATCAGAATCCGAGTACCAACCTCCACCGCGCTCATCAAATGCTTTAGCCAAGCAAGCCTTTGGCACAGCAGAGTGCGATTGAATTATTCTATACCGTCCCGCCCAGACAGTTTCTCATGGAGTGCGATCCTCCGTTTAATAAACAATGTGCACTGCTTGGCTGTGGGTATACACAGTAAAGCACATGTGGAGATTGACAAATCAACATCCGAAAGATATTCAATTTGCCAAAAGAGAGCTAACCGCGGTGGAGGTTGGTACCATTCTGATGGCTTTTGCAAACGTGACCTTAAGTGGTCTTGTTGTGTACTCACGACTAGAGAGTAGGAGGTCTGAGGGTTCGAGTCCTCCAAGACACGTGGATTCTTTTCGCAAATTTCATATCAATTTGTCCATTTCGAAACATATGCTGTGCATATGCACAGCCAAGATATTTAACAAAAAATGGTTTTCGTACGGCCGAGTTGCCGAATAATAATATGCAATTAATTGTAATCAATCGGTCTTTCACCGTCATTAGTCGTCTGAGTACACGCGACCGCTTACGTTAAGGCAATCAAACTCATCAAATGCTTTAGCCAAGCAAGCCTTTGGCACAGCAGAGTGCGATTGAATTCGCATTCTATACCGTCCCGCCCAGACAGTTTCTGGGGGGCATGGAGTGCGATCCTCTCGTTTAATAAACAATGTGCACTCGCTTGGCTGTGGGTATACAATAGTAAAGCACATGTGGAGATTGGACAAATCAAGCATCCGAAAGATATTCAATTTGTAAAAAGAGAGCTAACCGCGGTGGAGGTTGGTACTCTGATTCTGATGGCTTTTCCGCAAACGTGACCTTTAAGTGGTCTTGTTGTGTAGGGGTTATCACGCCTATCTAGAGAGTAGGAGGTTGAGGGTTCGAGTCCCTCCAAGACACGTGGATTCTTTTTCGCAAATTTCATATCAATTTGTCCATTTCGAAACATATGCTGTGCATATGCACAGCCAAGATATTTAAACTTTTGTTTGATAAATGGTAAGAAATTTGCATTCACTTGATCAATGTATATTGTATGCACCGGTGCTTCAATTATTATCTGTAAGTGCATCAAAGTCTTGCGTGAGGTTTGGGTTGGTCAAACGTCATTTGGCCGAATGTCGTTCAACCGCATAGTTTTTTATTAGTTAAGTGTATGAAGTGAGCAATGAGAAGTAAAAGGTAAGATGTTCGAAGCGCGTGGCAAGAAGGAATCTGTGTCAAAAGGTCGAAGGTCGAAAGGACAAAAGCTTGAAAGTCAAGAGGTAGAAAGGACAAAAGGTCGTCCCATCGAAAACAAACAACAGTTCATGAGACAGGAGGGATCCGTGTGAAACAGAGCCGTGGTCACGTAGATTTGAAAAGCGATCTCGCAACACGGGTTTCGAATGGTTACGAAAAACCATTGATTTGAAAAAAATGACAATGATGTCCCACTCTATTGGGTATATTTTTCTGGCGACTGGGAGTTCAATACTTCACGGAATCCTGAACATGTAAATAATTAACTTTTCTTTAAAGTCCACTAATCAGACCGACTATTAGAAAGTTCAGTGCCCATCGACTGGCGAACGAAAAAGGCCTACAACTAGTTGATTTCGCCGCCTCCAAGAATATGGCCATTCGCAGCACCTACTGCATTACCACTGCAGACAGAATCACAAATCGTCCATGTTTTGATTGATAGACGGCACTTCTACGACATTATCGACATCAGGACATACCGTGGCGCTCTCGACTCTGACCACTATCTGGTAATGGTTAAACCTGCCCCCAAAGCCATCCGTCATCAACAATGTTCGGTACCGTCGGCCGTCGCGGTACGACCTACAGGGACTGAAGAAATCTGATGTCTCCACTGCATAACTTTGCATTAACGACGCAGCGGATAACAACGTCGGGTATGTGGGACGAAGTCAACGGAACGATTGGTTCGACGAAGAGGGCAGACAGATTCTTGCGGAGAAGGACGCAGCGCGGGCGGTGGCGGGGGTGCTGAAGCAAGGGACCCGGGAGAACGCCTTTTTTAGGAGAAGAAACGCCGTGGCAGAGAAAAAGCAGAGTGCGAGGGGATGGAACAGCTGTGCCATTCTCAAGAAACACGCAAGTGCCACCAGAAGCTCAACGCATCCCGCAAAGCCTTCGTGCTGCGAGCTGATATGTGCAGGGATAAGGATGAGATCTTGACGGACGGACGTGTGGTGATCGATAAGTAGAAGCAGAACTACGAGCAACTTTTTTTTTTTATTATAGAGGGATGAAGGCAAATCTGCAAACAGACACCTGAAAACTCACGGTGTGGGGATGGCAGAAGGCCGACCCACTAAACCCGCACAAGTAGCAGAAGGTTACTTGAGTTACCCTCTCTTTTTATGCCCTGATCCCCCCGAAACTACCTTCCAGTATTACTTCTGGAGGATAGGCAGTACTAAGCTTACTCCTCCCAAAACGACACGTCTGCACCCTTTGGATCCCATTTGGACATTTATCTTTGATAAGAAAATTATTTTGAGCTTTTTAGTGGAATGTCTTCACTTGTCATAAGACGAGTTAATACAATCCCATTGAATTCTACCACTTAATTGTATCTTGACAGATACGTATTTCGACCTCTTCGGCCGTCTTCAGTGTCTCGTACTTGACTCGACATTTATCTTTCCTTGTGCCATTCAGCACCACATCCTTTTTCTTTTTTTTAGCCATTTAGCTCTCTACGTACTCGCAAGCTACTCAGTCCCCGGCGGCGGATCTCCCATATCTCCCTATCTTCCCTACTCCGACGGAGAGTTTCCCGACGTCGAAAGCTCCCCCGTAACCGAGGACCCATCTCAACGGGTGACCAGACGAGTGCCGAGGTCGATCCAAAGATTCCGGGTGGAGAGAACTTCCGGTTCAATGGTGCCCCGACGACCCGAAGCCGGTGCATTTGCACGCCACTGTCTACTCAGCCTACTCAGCCTACTCTGATAACCGACTTTCGATGTCCTTGTGCCATTCAGCTCCCACATTATTCGTTGAGCCATTTAGCTCCCGCCCCGGTCATGGTCGCGAACGACTCGGATAGTCCCTGGTGGCGCATCTAACCTACTCTCGAAAGCGGGAGCTCCCCCGAAACCTACCGTTTCGCCACGTTCTGCGGATACACGGTCGCCGCAAGCTGACGTCGTTGGCACTGAGGTTGTCATACATAATCTACAAATATTTTCCGCGGCGGAGTGCTCATGGTCCGCTATCCGCAATGGCGGCCAGCTGCTGCTCCGTGCGCCAACTTCGTTGTAGGATGTCGGCTATCCTAAACGTCACTCTTGTGACCGCTATCCACTATTCTGGGTTCTGGCACATTCTTCCGACGATGCTATCCGTGTCTATTCTGCATGCCTCCAACATCGCTCTCCTCTCCGTTTCGAACTTGGCGACATGTGAACAGGATGTGCTCAGCCGTTTCTGTCACGTCTGGGCATTACGGACAAGTGGTACCTTTGCAGGTACCACTTGAAGCATCCGTGGGTCAAGCCAAAGTTTAGCTCTCCATGAGGTCTGCTAATCCACGCAGACACAATTAGGAGTAGGCGATGGGCCCACCTTCCCTACCAAGTTGTCCCACTCCCTCTGTCATTTTACTACCGTTGCTGCCTTGATCTTCCTGCGAGCATTACCTGTGCCCCTGAGGGCGTAGCACTCCTTGTCTTCCTTCACCACCAGTTTGATAGGCATCATTCCCACGAGTTCATATGCCACCTCGCGAAATACGGTGCGGTATACGCTGATGACTCTCAGGTACATTAGTCTATGTGTACTCTCCAGCTTTCGCACGTTGCAGTTTGCGCTCAACGCCGACACCCAGACTGGACCTCCGTATCGCAGTATTGAAACCACCACGCTTGCTGGAGCACACCCTGGAGCCGTTCGCCATCATCCTCGATAGTGACACTATTGTCTTCGTCGCGCGAGTTAACACATAGCGACGAACGACATTAAACTCTACAAGCAGCATCAGCACTTCTCAAGTGGGTCACGAACGCCGGGACAACGAACGCCGATAAAAACAATCACAACATTGTCGAGGGCACCGATCGATCTATTATAATATCTTGTTCTGACTGTGATAATTTCTACGGAGAGGCAACTATACAGGTTCGCGTGATGAAATGTAATGAATGTTTATTTGGTAACGATTATCCTAAGAAGCTTAACTCTACACAGCTTATTCTAGGGGGAGGTACTTAATTCGGTCTACATACATAGTTCCAAAACATAGTCGACCAATCGCATACAATTTCCGTATGTGCTGGTGACGAAGGTTACCAAAAGAAATGAGCAAGAAGTTTGACGGTAATGTTATTGCAACAATCGTGCTGCGTTTGGGTCATGCATTCTAGACCACCGGAAAAGAAACATGTGGTAACAATAATTTCAAGTGTGACAGTTTTTCTGGGACAACAAGTGCGGAGGGCACTTGTTATTTATTGTTATGGGTTTACAAGTCTGTTGTTACTCATGGTATCATTCAATGTCAACTTGGAGGGTCTGCACAAAACAGATCTCCATGGTTTTTTTTAGATGATTGCATGTTTAAGAAAAGGTTGTATGTTAATATGCTACACTATAATTAATGATTTGAGTGTATTACTTCTACGTGAAGTTAAACGATTTACAATGATATGGAAATGCTAATATCATCTTCCAAACTTAGACGTACATGTTTATGATAGCATTAGAGACGAAAGTGTAGAATTGATAGTTCCTTTAGGATACGGCAGGCTTGAAGAATGTTTTTATAGAAGTCGATTTGAAAGCGAGTGGAGGGCAACACTATGCTGAGTGGGCTCAACCGCCGCGGAACCGTCATCGCTGAAATTACATTTTGAGTTTCGAACCTTGAATAAAGTCTGTTCCGTTTTTACCATCGACCGACTCGGATCATTCTTTTAAAAGAACCTCCCCGGTAAATAAGTTAACTGGTGCCCGAATAGGGACCTTGCCAAAAGTGGGAATTGTATAAGTTACAAGTGGTGAAAATCGTTAATTGTTAACAAGTGGAAAAAATCCTAAGTGGATATCACAAAATCCGAAAGTGGTTCAAGGAGCCAGTTCACCTGTTACAATCCGGTTCAACGAGTCCCATCACGACAACGAAAGCGAGAGCCAGGACACCGAAGCTGAGAAGCTCGATCGCTACTAGGACCCCGAGTAGCAGCACTGCAGCGGCAAAAAGGAATCACCCCGAAGTAGCTGCCTAGTTTTCCCCCACCGAGCGAGGCCGCCCTAAGTTACAACCCAAAAAGTCCAGGAATTTCATCATGGTACTGGCATTAATGTCCTGAAAGAATACGTTGATCCGACCAAGTTAAACGGATTATTAACTGAGGAAAAAATCATGGGTCAAATACAAGAAGTGTATAAAAACACTTTACTCAAGAAAACATGTTAAAAATCCGTTTTTCTCAAAAATTCCTCATCGACGTACCGGAAGAAGATGTTCAATGGAGAATTATTGAAAAAGAGCACTATAGAGCACACCGCGGTTTAGAGGAAAACAAAGCCCAAATCCTCAGAAAATATTATTTTCCACAATTGAATAGTAAGCTTCGAGAATTCACGAAGAACTGTCAATTGTGTCAAGAAAATAAATATGACCGTAAGCCTATTCATTATCCACTTCAAAGAACCCCTATCCCGAATACACCTTTCCAAATTGTACACATTGACATAATGTTTTTAGAAAATTAATGTTCCTAACGTGCGTCGATAAATTTTCCAAGTTCGCTCAAGTCCAGCTGGTAGAATCAAGAGCAACCGTTGACCTAATGCCTACTGTACAAGAGGTTCCCACAAAATTTCAATTACCGGACATTGTCGTAATGGCCAATGAAAAATCGTTTCTTTCTGGCGAATAAACAAATTTCTTTAATGAAAACAAAATCGCTTCTTATATAGCAGCAACTGGACGAAGTTAGAGTAAGGGAGTAGTCGAAAGATTTCACCCCACCGAATCACGAAGGCAGAAAAGCCACAAAAAAACCAAAACAGCTTGTCGAAATGTCTTTGATTAAGTACAATTCCACTATCCATTCTTGTACTAAATTCACACCCTTTGAAATCATTATTCCAAGCTCCCAAAGCTCCAAAATTATCGAAAACGTTTACCAAAATCTGCAGAAAAAACAAAATCGAGACCTAGAATACCATAACAAAAGCTGACTCCAAAACACATAAACGAAAACCAGGAAGCCTTTGAAAAGACAAGAAGACAGGTAAAACCGTCCCACGTTATAAAAAAATAAAATTAAAAATGTTCACGATAGCACTATAACAACTTCTGATAACAGACGAGTCCACAAAATGACCTAAAAATTCGATACACTTAATTTCGTTTTAGATTTTTACTGTTACAACTCTTTGGAGGCGGTACTCAACAGACGATCGCCATACATAAAACGGACAAATTACCACTTTTCCTATATGATAAAGGCCCTGGACGTATTCAAATAAGTTCTCATTACTACATCCACCACTTTAATTTGGAGTCATTCAAAATTCACATACAAGATTTAAAATCAAAATTCAAACAAATAGAAGAAAATCAGTTTACTAGTCTCATATTAGATGAATTTAACGAGTTAGATACCAACTTAAAAATTTGTTACCAATCAGAAGAAGAAAAAGATGGAATCAGTTAGGAACAGTATGGAAGTATATCGCAGGAAGCCCTGATGCTACAGATCTTAAAATGATCAATAATTCGATTAATGGCCTTGTTAGCAGCAATAATGAACAGATTAGAATAAATAGGGAAATTTCATTGCAAATTAAGGAAATAGTGTATAAAACAAAAGAATCCATTGACTTGCTTAACTCAAAATCATCTGAACTATATTCTGTAAACATATTTTTGAATCTTAAATTCCTGAATGATAAATTAGATCACATTATTCAAACAATTGCTTTAGCCAAAGTAGGGATACTTAATAAAAAGGTATTGAGTCAGACCGAAGTCGAATTACTTGTTAAAGATTCAAGCAAAGAAAACTTGACTGTTTGGAACACCGCCGAAGCACTTGCCTACGTCACAACATCAATAGTCACCAACGAACTCGACATCGCCCTTTTACTTAAATTGCCCAAACTAGAACCGAGAGTTTTTAGAAAAATCTTCGTTCTACCAACTTGGTTTAATCGTCAACAAATCCATATTTCCAACCACAATTATCTACACCATGGAACTCAATACTACATCGTAAACAGCCTACTACCAAAGATCTTTGACGCTAAGGACGCTACACTAGATTCTACAGCCTGTGTGTCCAACTTGCTAGATGGGAAACCAGCCAAATGCGATTATCTAGCCAACCCGACGGAAGAACTCGTAGCAATCGACAGCCAACATCTTATCACCAATGTGTTAGGAAATTTTACCCTACACACCAACTGTGGTTTGTCTGAAAGGAACCTGTCTGGAACTTATCTGATTTCGTTCAACAACTGTGAGGTAACGATCAACAATCAAACATTTTCGAACTACAACCAGAATATAACAGGCACAGAAAGAAATAATGAAAAGTAATCGACGCGTAAATAATAAAGACGTGGAAAATTGCACTATTCTTGGCGTACATGAATCTTTTCCAACAAGTTCGCCCTAAATGTATGCAATTTACATAGCATTATGACACTTATTCGTATAAAAAGTGTCATAATGCAATACAAATTGCATACATTCAGGTGATAATATCATTTAAATTTACGCTCTTTTTGGCATTCCCTTTATGTGCATTACTTTCGTGTAAATTTCAACAACTTTTTCTATCTGTGGGTAAACCGATCCATGTACCGATGTATGGCATTCCCATCGAAAAACAACGTATTGTTGTTAATATGAGCCTACATCACCTGCACAACCTGCATCTAGAAGCTAGGAAGGAGATGGAGCAAATCCGTTTGAACACTACAAGTATTCAATGGCCACATTGGACAATCTTTGGGGATTATCATTCTCTCCCGTCATCAAATGTGCTGTTCTCTTTTGTATATCTTTCGTAACAGAAAACCAGAGGTGGAAATTCAAATGAACCAACAGAAGACGACGCCGGAGGAAACAAGGACATTTCAAATTTGGCCGCTGAGTGAAATTGTTCGTACGGAGCCTCACACTGAAGGGGGACAAGTTAACACATAGCGACGAACGACATTAAACTCTATAAGCAGCATCAGTACTTCTCAAGTGGGTCACGAACGCCGGGACAACGAACGCCGATAAAAACAATCACAACATTGTCGAGGGCACCGATCAATCTATGCTGAGTGGGCTCAACCGCCGCGGGACCGTCATCGCTGAAATTACATTTTGAGTTTCGAACCTTGAATAAAGTCTGTTCTGTTTTTACCATCGACCGACTCGGATCATTGTTTTAAAAGAACCTCCCAGGTAAATAAGTTAACTCGCGCTTGCTGACGTAGTCGACATGACTTTTGAAGCTCAATTTATCGTCGGGGGATGATCAGTTGTTTTAGAGATCTATTGGAGGTGATGTCG
Organism: Armigeres subalbatus; assembly: GCF_024139115.2. Taxonomy (NCBI): domain Eukaryota; kingdom Metazoa; phylum Arthropoda; class Insecta; order Diptera; family Culicidae; genus Armigeres; species Armigeres subalbatus. The sequence continues at coordinate 268,046,630 of NC_085139.1, read as the reverse complement.
CAGCCACCGACACCAATTGTCGCCTCCTGCATTGATTTCCGGTTGTTGACGACTATCATCGCCGTTTTATTATGCGCCAACTGTAGCTTCTTACTTCGCAACCACTCCTCTACTAGACTGATCGAATAGGTTGCAGTCAATTCGACCTCCTCGATGGACTCTCCGTACACGGTCATGTTAACGTCATCGGTGAATCCCACTTACTTGACTCCTGGCGAAAGCTCAATCTCAGCACGCCATCATTCCAAAGTAATGGACCCAAAATTGATCTCTGTGGGACATCTGCGATGGGGGCGCTAACCAAGCCCTCGTATGTAGAGTTTCCATTTCCCGGCCATTTTTGTTGTCCCGGGATTCGGGATGAACTTGTTCGTATATCCCGGGAAATCCCGGATCCAGGATTTTCGATGTTTCCTTAGGAAACTTATTTTTGATTTAAAAACGATTTTATTCAATGTTCAGGGGTAAAGTTCATATTTTAGAAAGGCTACATAAAACCGATTTCAAATTGAAACTCAATTTAATTCTAATTTGAATCAATTCTTTCGAAAAAAAAACGACTTCAAGAAGCAAATAATATTCACGTTTTTCTCGGAAGGTACCCTTTTGAAATATATGATCGCCAAGTCCGAGAAGAAGGGTTCGCTGGCGGTTAAAGTCAGCTTGACTGTTTGCAGTATTTTGAATATGCATTGGGTTTAGACAGTTGCTGGGATTGCATTTAACACCCTAGTGACGAAAGATGGAAGATGCGCCGTAGAATCGTACTGCGCCCATAACCTATTGGAGATATGGGAACCCCTTCTCAAAGAAAATAGAATACTAGAGTATCCTCTAACCCATGGCAGGCTACTAATTGATACTTTTGCCAAGAGCTGCAGCTCTTCCTAATCTTGAACAGATCGCTTCCTAATTTTGATGTTAATCGTTAATTTATCGTTATCACCGATAAAGTGGATTGTTTTCAACGTAATCGCTTGCTGCGATAAAGATGAATCAACTCAATTATTATCAGAGTTTGGTAATTTAACGTAAGTTAACTCGATAATTTAACGATAATGGGGTTAATAGATTACGCGATAAAAGTTGGTATATTAAAAAAAGCCGAGAATTGGACAAATTGATTGCAGCCTGTTGACCAGAGTTGATTTAGATCGAAGCGATACACCAAAAAAATTGCAGAGTATCGGGGTCGGCCACTTGTACTTGCGCATGTGCTGGAAAGTTTGTTGTACGAACGTCGATTGGAAGGACATGAATTGGATCAAGAATTGTTTTGGAGGCAAGAAGCTCAGGAAGACTGACTCACTGTTGGGCGGCACGAGGAGATTAGCAAGGCGAATATCAGCTAGTGTACACAACCTCGCTGTAGACGGGATATGGGGAGGAAGCAGCCGCCAAATAGATGTAGCTGTATCTTGTACTGTAGATACTCATCGTTTAATTAATAGGGAGCTGTAGCTGCTGGAAAAAGCATCAGTCAGTAGCCCTCCATTGAGTGGTATAGGGGAATCTAATATTTTTTATGAAGGTGTTTGAAAATCAAGTCGTTTTCGGCCGTTGCAGTCTTGTAAAGCAGCAAAAACAGGTTTACTTCTGCATCCGACGGTTTCGGTAATTTATTTTACCTTTTTCAAGGATTTGAAGCTTGTTTCGTTGTTAGAATGGTAGTGTTACACACTAATGTAGTCCATTCAATAGAAAAATGGCGCCCGCTTCGGTGCATAGGTTGCAGTTAAATGCACCGAAGCGGGCGCCATTTTTCTATTGAATGGACTACATTAGTGTGTAACACTACCATTCTAACAACGAAACAAGCTTCAAATCCTTGAAAAAGGTAAAATAAATTACCGAAACCGTCGGATGCAGAAGTAAACCTGTTTTTGCTGCTTTACAAGACTGCAACGGCCGAAAACGACTTGATTTTCAAATAAGTTTTCCACAGTCGCCAAGAGTTATTTCGTTTATGAAGGTGTTCTATTAACTATCTCCGATAGTTTCATGAACTTGAAAAAAAAAACCATGTCTGATGGGAGGTATAAAAATATGATATGAGTTTATCACCTAAGTTGGGTTTCGCGTTCTAAACAAATAACTTTTGTAAGAAGAAAAAACCGTATTTTTTGTCCCGGGTATCCCGGGATTTTCGGGATTTCAAAAATAATATCCCGGGAATCGGGAAATCCCGAATTTTCCTGAATCCCGGGATTTTTTGTCCCGGGATGTCCCGGGATGGAAACTCTACTCGTATGTCTCGTAGATCATTACTCGATTCTGGAAGTAGCTTCCCAATATCTTGTACAGCCCTACCGGTACTCCCAGTCGAAGCAACAAGTTCGCGATCTCCAACCAGCACGCACTGTTGAATGCATTCCGCACGTCTAGTGTTATTACTGCACAGTAACATATACCGCGTCGCTTGCATTCGATGGCGACCTCTGCAGTGTGAACCACCGATTCGGTGGTACCCAGAGTAGACCGTCCTCTCCGAAAACCGAATTGCTCACTCGATAATCTTCCCGCCTCCTCCACGTACGGTGACAGCCTGTTTTGGATTAACTTCTCCAGTAGCTTTCCTACCGTGTCTATTAAATAGATTGGACAGTACGCTGATGGTTTTCGTGGTGGCTTGCCAGGTTTCGTTAACAGGATCAAACGCTGTCTCTTCCATATATCCGGGAATGTCCGCTTGTCCAGGCACCTCTGTATATGTCCGGATTGGTCATTATGGCTGCCGGTCGAGGAACTTTGCCACCGTCACCTTCGCCACCTCTTCGACATCTGCTCCTATTCTCGCTGCTGGCGGCCAATGGGTTGGGCCGTGGTGCGGGAATAGTACGTCGATGATCGTCTTGTAACCATTCGTAGCTTTAGCTCGAGGTTTATTATTAACCGGTGGCTTAAGTGTCATTTCCGCGATACGGAAGACCACCGGTCAAATTGTTTTGTCCAATTAATTCTCGACTTCTCTCCCCAGGGGTCACTCGAACGGTCGCTGGCTGACATAAAATAATGCTTTGCCCCAAGTGTTTTCCCAACTTGTCCACCTCTCGAACTCTCGAACTCTTCTAACCCGCTAACAAATCTTGGCAGAAATTATGCGAAGCGAATGATCAAAGTAGACAACGGAACGGAACGGAATGATCTCTCAGCGATTACTCCAACTAAAAAACTTAAACGGAACTAGGGGGAACGACGGCTTTGGCAGGTTTTGTTCTATTATTGGCAGGGGTTTTTTTATGACTGACCATGCTCAAATTTGGCCTAAACTTTCTTTGCATATCAAAGAATATTGTGGCCAAATTTCATAAAATTTGGTCGACAAAAACCCCCCTGACAATAATAGAACAAAACCTGCCAAAGCCGTCTTTCCCCCTACTCGATCTTCTTACTCAAAAATTCGTGGGATCTATTTGTTTCGGGTTGAACGCATATTTGGGGTTCGTACGGAAAAGGAAACGTTTCTAGATCATGGCCGTGTCTAAACACTAGTCACATACCTGCGCATGTTTTTCTTCTTCATCGACATGTTGGGTTTCGCAATCGCGATGGCGGTGAACTGGTGCGGAACGGAGTTGTCAAACCTGTTCGGGGCAATGGCGGCGAAGCTGTCCTTGACGACGAACCGCCCATGATGAAATGAACCAACGCCTTCGGTTCCAATCCGGCACTCTGGTACACAATTAGCGACTTATTCCACGTGCCGAGCTCCCTGAACAGTCCGTAGGGTATGAAACGGTTTGGGCCACCGTCGATTAATTGGCGATCGATGGTTCACTTTTGCTTCACTTGTCGACGAAACTTCACCACATTCCATATCACTACCCCGAAGGGCGGTCATTGACGAGCGCACGGACTCCACAAAAAACTCCTCCAAAGGATCAAACGGCGGAAATGCTACAAACCCTTTTCGTCAACTTCGGGTTGACTCCAAAAATTCCAGCCCGTACCAAAAAAGCGCCACGCGCTGGAAGTCCTACGCGACATATCAATTAACATTTAACAGATAACGATCAGATCGACAAAAAATACCTTTTTGGTACACTACACTTTTAAAATAGAACTTTGCGAGAGTCGGCTACACCGACAATCGAATCAAATCTAAAGAACAAACGAAAAAACTAATTACAATCACGTACAAAATCACTTCAATCACTTTAGTTACCTTGACAAACTGAACTCAAACTTTATAATAGAAATTTTTCAAACTCGCAAAACTTCTATATGCCAGCCGTTAAGGAATCGAAATGAACGAGTTTAAGTTTGTTCTTGATCAAGAAACCTTATGCAACAATTAGCCCATGATTTAGCAATTGTGCCAAAGAATTCGCGTCTTCGGAGACATCGAGATGACTTTACTACATGGAACATTACAAAGTTTTGTTGCCATATTGAGTATGGCTAGCTGTCGTCATAATATTGCGGATCTTTTCAAAATTTTCCATTTTGCGGATTCCGCAAAGTTCTTCCGCAGCTGTCAAAGTTCTACCGCCAGCCTGCAAATCTTCAAAACACTGAAACAAAAACATGGTAATTGGTGTTTTTATCGTAGAATGCCATGCCAAATAGCAGAGAAAAAGTATGAAGTGACAGCTGCGGTAGTTTGAAAATTGAACCGGAAAAAGGAAAGTTTTCTCTGGAACAGCAATACACGGGTAAAATGAAAAGAGCTAATAAGCTTAATATTTATTCCTTTTTACGCTTTTTCAAATTTTAAATGTTGCAAGGATTAATTATAAATTTAGCTTAGCTTGCTTTTTAAGCATTGCTATGCTTTTCTAAAATATAAACTTTTAAATGTTTAACAAGCTCGCATTGCTACACTTGGGACTTTAGAAAAATATTCATTGTACATTTGTCGCTCAGCAAGGTAGGTCGTATCGGTGCCAAATTTCTAGGATTTTTTTCAGGTTGTTCCAGCCTATATTGGTCGGATTACGTCGTTCCCATCCAGCCCGAGTTCGGCTTTGCGCAGTCAGCGATAAGAACCAGGGTAGAAATATTTCACAGTCAATGCAGTGAAAAACATGGATCTCAGTAAAATCTGCTGTCGCCTTCATCACCGCCGTGGTGAGTGCGACTGGGTGCAGCCGAAAAATCATTTCCAACACCGACTATTCAATTTCGCATTCAGCCACTCACAAGTCGCTCTGACATGCTGCTCAGTTCGCGCCTTACCGTATGACTGTGAGTGGCCCATTTAAACGCGTGGTGATTTTTTTCAATTTGCTGGGTGAATGTGTACATTTTGCTGTGGTAAATTTCATCTTCGCGGCGCTGTGGGTGATGTGAGTTCTGTTGTTTACTTTTCTGCCTCTCCGGGAATGTGAGGTTGATTTCAAAGCAGGAAGAAAATAAAAAAATGATATAAAAAAACATCACCTTCATCCAGTACTGCCGAATATTTACAACCCTGCACCACCGCCGACTAAATTGGCTTCAGCGTGACGCCAAAACGCCGCCGCCGATTTTCGGACCGGCGAGTTCTCCTTGTGGTGTTGAATGGAATCTGTGTTTAAAAGATGTTCCTGGTTATTCAAGAAACTCCTATAGAGAAGACCTTCAGACCAAGGATGATTAGGAACATGGAACATCTTATTAAGAACATGGAATATCGTGCCATACACAAACTAATTTTTCGCACTTCTCAGCCAACACAAAGTCGCATATGCTAATATGCTAGCGAATAAGTATAAATGGCGATATACACTACCCGCCAAAAGTATGGAAGCGCAAAAATAAGTATTGCAACACCTACTTTGAATATTGCAACACCCCCAAAAAAGTTTAGCATCACTTCAGAACTCCCATATTCCCATCGGATCTTTTCCATTTAGAATAATGGGACCTTCAACAAAATTGTTCACGACGATAAGTGCATTAGGCCAGACGTCAATTTAGCTCCCTGGGTGCCTTGGCCACCGGGTGGACATCCGGATGCTCCGGATTCTGGAACACGTGTGAAGTCACAATTTAATAAATGCATTCATTCCAGCGAGATGCGGTTTTCATCATCTTTCGTAATCGCAATATGACAGGAAAATCAATGCTGACTGACGTTTGCTTGACCAGTTAGTGGTAGCCTCCCACTGATTCTCCGGGAGTTCCGGAACATCCGGTAAAGTGGTCAATTATTAATATTCGTCCCAGAAAGCTGCGATTTTTTCTAAACGGTTTGTGGAGGCATTGTGAGAGAAAAATCAATGCAAGCATCACTAATTGACCCCAGGTGGTCTCCCAGTATTCCTTCGGAAGATCCGGAACATCCGGTAAAGTGGCCAATTATTTAAATTCGTCCCAGAAAGCTGCGATTTTTTCTAAACGGTTTGTGGAAGCATTGTCAGAGAAAAATCAGAGCAAGCATCACTAATTGACCTTAAGTGGTCTCCCAGTGTTCTTCCGGAAGATCCGGAACATCCGGTAAAGTGGTCAATTTTTAAATTACGTCCCAGCAAGCTGCGAGTTTTTCTAAAACGTCTGTGGTAGCATTGTGAGAGCAAAATCAATGCAAGCACCACTCATTGACCAGTGGATAATCCAGTGAAGTGGTCATATTTAATGGTTTTATAATGCATCCCAGAAAACTGCGATTTTTCCTATACCGTTTGTACAGGCAAACCTCAATGAGTCGATAATGAAGACTCGTTTAAATATCGAGACGTGGAATAGAGAATCATTGAAAATCTGTTTGAAGGGACCATCACAGTAACCCAGAATATTTTTTTCAATATGGCATATTTTGCCTCCATGAGTCGATATCGAGTCATAGAACATCAACTCATAGAGGTTACTATTACAGTCAAGTAATGCCAGAGTTAAATCAATGCGAGCATCTCCCATTGACGCCTGGTGGCCACCTAGTAATCCTCCGGGAGCTTTAGAATATCCGGAGAAGTGGTAAATTTCTGTAATTCAACTCAGAAAGCTGCAACATTCTGAAAATCGCTTGTTGTAAAAATGTCAGAGCTAATTCAATATGACAACCAGTCGTTCTCCTCGGATGGTCCTCTAGAAGTTCTGGAACATTCGGTGAAGTGGTCCATTTTTTTAAATTCGTCGTTTAAATTCGCAATATGAAAACAAAATTTCACTGAGTGGTCCTCAGGAATAGACCTGTGCACCGCCACCATCAAAATGAATTGTATGAAAATTTACCATGTCCAAATATTTTTTACAACGCCGATGGCTATTGTAGGCAGTAGGATTATGGATTTCGAACTTTTTTCCAAAAGAGCATTAACAGTAAAGTCAAGTTCAGTTTTCCACTTCTAATGATGCAGAATATAATCTCATTTCCGATATAGTTTATAAATCGGAATCACCCAAAATTATTTCAAACAATTTTGTAAAAATTTCTTCAGATTCAAATCAGGAATATCTTCGAGAATTTCTTAAGAACGTCGTTAAAAAAATCTTCAGGAATTTCATTATGAATTCTTTTAGGAACTCCTTCAGATATTCGCATAAAAATTCTATCGTAAAATCTTTCTGGAAGGGGAATTTCCCGGAGCTATTCCTGGATTTTTCTTGAGAATACCTTGAGAAATTTTTGGGGGAATTTCGAAACGAATCTATAAAGGGATATCTGGAACAATTCTCCACGTAATTTCCGCAGAAATTCCTGGTCATTTTTTGGCAGAATTCCTTGTGGAATACAAGCCCCTCCTTGTGGAAGAAAAAGTGGGAGCATTTCTGGGAGTATTTTCAGGTTAACTTCTTTATAATATTGCAAGAGTATTTCCTGAAAATAAATCGTGAACGGTTTTCTGGGTGATTTCTGGGGAATTCCTGAAAGAACTTCTAAAAAATTTCCAAACGGTTTTCTGGCGGAATGCGGAATGCGAAATTTCAGGAAAAAATATCGGAGATCGGAGATAGGTGGGCTTAAAAGAATTCCATGTGTATTTAGAAACGAATTCAGAGGAAATTTCTGTATAGTTCTCAAAGTAATTTATGTAGAGATTTTGAGGGATTTCTGGAGTAGGTCCTAGTGGAATTTTCGGACTCCAGTGGAATTTCCGGAGGAATTCCTGCAAAAAATTTCAAGGGGATTTCTTGGAAGAACGGACGGAAAAACATTTGGAGGAATTACTGGAGAAACTTCCGGTACACTTCCTGAAAAACTCCCGGAGGTATTCCTGGAGGAAATTCTTGAGTAGTTCATGGAGGAACTTCTTAAGGAATTTTCCGGAGGAATTCGGAGGGACTTCTGGAGGAATTCCTAGAGGAACTTCTTGAGGATTTCCTGGAGAAACTTTCGGAAGCAGTCCTGGAAGGTGAAGGATCTTCCGGAAAAATTCCTGGAAAGAATTTCTGGAGGAACTTTCGAATGAATTTCTGGAGGAGCTTCCTGAGGAATTTCTGGAAGAACTTCCGGAGGAATTCCTGGAGGAACTTCCGAAGGAATTCCTGGAGGTCTTCCGAAGGAATTCCTGGAGGAACTTCTGAAGGAATTCCTGGAGAAACTTCCGAAGGAATTCCTGGAGGAACTTTCGAAGGAATTCCTGGAGGAACTTCCGAAGGAATTCCTGGAGGAACTTCCGAAGGAATTCCTGGAGGAACTTCCGAAGGAATTCCTGGAGGAACTTCCGAAGGAATTCCTGGAGGAACTTCCGAAGGAATTCCTGGAGGAACTTCCGAAGGAATTCCTGGAGGAACTTCCGAAGGAATTCCTGGAGGAACTTCCGAAGGAATTCCTGGAGGAACTTCCGAAGGAATTCCTGGAGGAACTTCCGAAGGAATTCCTGGAGGAACTTCCGAAGGAATTCCTGGAGGAACTTCCGAAGGAATTCCTGGAGGAACTTCCGAAGGAATTCCTGGAGGAACTTCCGAAGGAATTCCTGGAGGAACTTCTGAAGGAATTCCTGGAGGAACTTCCGAAGGAATTCCTGGAGGAACTTCCGAAGGAATTCATGGAGGAACTTCCGAAGGAATTCATGGAGGAACTTCCGAAGGAATTCATGGAGGAACTTCCGAAGGAATTCCTGGAGGAACTTCCGAAGGAATTCCTGGAGGAACTTCCGAAGGAATTCCTGGAGGAACTTCCGAAGGAATTCCTGGAGGAACTTCCGAAGGAATTCCTGGAGGAACTTCCGAAGGAATTCCTGGAGGAACTTCCGAAGGAATTCCTGGAGGAACTTTCGAAGGAATTCCTGGAGGAACTTCTGAAGGAATTCCTGGAGGAACTTCTGAAGGAATTCCTGGAGGAACTTCAGAAGGAATTCCTGGAGGAACTTCAGAAGGAATTCCTGGAGGAACTTCCGAAGGAATTCCTGGAGGAACTTCCGAAGGAATTCCTGGAGGAACTTCCGAAGGAATTCCTGGAGGAACTTCCGAAGGAATTCCTGGAGGAACTTCCGAAGGAATTCCTGGAGGAACTTCCGAAGGAATTCCTGGAGGAACTTCCGAAGGAATTCCTGGAGGAACTTCCGAAGGAATTCCTGGAGGAACTTCCGAAGGAATTCCTGGAGGAACTTCCGAAGGAATTCCTGGAGGAACTTCCGAAGGAATTCCTGGAGGAACTTCCGAAGGAATTCCTGGAGGAACTTCCGAAGGAATTCCTTGAGGAACTTCCGAATGAATTCCTGGAATTCCTGGGAGGTCTTCCGAAGGAATTCCTGGAAGGTCTTCCGAAGGAATTCCTGGAAAGTCTTCCGCAAGAATTCCTAGAAGGACTTCCGGAGGAATTCCTACAATTTTACCACAATCGGCTTAGAAAAAGTCGCAGCTTTTTAGGACGAGATTCAAGAATTGGTCACTTCACCGGATGTCCCGGATCTTCCGGAGGAACAATACGAGGCCACTTGGGATCAATTAGTGATGCTTGCATTGATTTTTCTCTGGCAATGCTCCCTCAAACCGTTTAGAAAAAGTCGCAGCTTCCTGGAGCGAATTTTAAAAATTGACCACTTCATCGGATGTTCCGGAATTTGCGGAGGACCACTGGGAGGCCATCTGGGGTCAATGAGTGATGCTTGCATTGATTTTGCTCTGATAATTCAGCCACAATCGGCTTTGAAAAAGTCGCAGCTTTCTGTGACGAATTTCAAAATTTAACCACTTTACCGGATGTTCCGAAACTCCCGGAGGACCACTGGGAGGACGCCAAGGGTCAAGCAAGCGTCAATCAGCATTGATTTTTCTGTCATATTGCGATTACGAAAGATGATGAACATTTGGCTTGTCGCTAGAATGAATAGATGTATTAAGCGGTGACTTCACACGTGGTTCAGAATCCGGATAATCCGCGGTCTACCTGGTGGCCAGGGCACTCCAAAGAGCTAAATTGTCCTCTTTCGCAATGCACTTATCGCCGTGATAAATTTTGTAGAAGGTTCCACCATTCTAAATGTAATGGATCCGACGATAAATCTTCACGAATATGTTAGTTCCGGAGTGATGCTAAACTTTTCGGAGTGTTGCAATATTCAAAACAGGTGTTGCAATACTTATTTTTGCGCTTCCATACTTTTGGCGGGTAGTGTAGGTGCATGCCCCCATTTGACTGCATGCAAATGTAACTATATGGCCTCAACTTTGTACACTTATTCGCTATGATATACGATCTTGTGTTTGCTGGGTTGTTCCGGAGTTGCACCGAAATGACAAAGCAACCCACAAGGGAAACGGTTTTTTTTAAGCCGAAAAAGACGGCATATTCTTGTGCGGGTTTTGTTGTCTTTCTTGGCTTTTCAGCATTTTTCGACTTGGGAAAACATTTGCCAAGGAGAAGGCAATCCAACAATTACAATGTTTTCCCCATATGATCCCGCGATAAGGCTGCGAAAAATCGAACCGTTATCACCCCCGTCTTAAGCCACCATTCTCACTCACTTTTTGCATTTGTTTTTTTAACGTTCTCATCAAGGTTTTATTCGGATTATTTTTATTTTAACTATGCAGAACCTGTTTTATCAAAAATCATTTTCACCGGCATGACGACAAAAACTACCATAGCATAATTGAATTTAATGTAAACAACATGCACACCGTTGCTTAAAAATCATAGCAAAGAAACCCTTGCAATGATTAAATCAATTTTAATCTTCAATAGATTAAATAAAAAACGAACAGTGGGTAATGTCTGTGACATAACCGCTAAGTGGACGTAGGACTTGACTTGACCATGCCTTTAAGATACATAATATGTCCAAATTTCTCACATCAACTATTCAGGATAAATAATCGGCGTTGCATACCATTCCTTGGCAAAATCTTCTCATCAAACCGACACAGAAATCAAATCTACCTCGAACAAAAATGATCAAAAAAAATTCAGGAAGTATCTGTCCGGTTACGAAATATTAGCCTCGACAGTGGCAACTGCTAGGAATCTGCAAAAACACCGAAGAAAGTATCCTAGAACACATCCACTGCAGCAGTGAAGAACATTCCGAGCTTTTCTACTGGCATCCATAGACGTAAGCGAGAAGCTGCCGTCAAACGCCCTCAAGGTTTTGAGAGAAAACGCGCGTGTAAGTTAGCTGAAACGAACTGCACCAGCTGGTGCAGCCCTGTAAGTTGCATTAATTTGACTTCTATGCTGGCTTGAGGTCTCCAGTTGACCTTAGGAACAAAGGTCCAGAAACCGGAGATGGCGAGTTCGATTCTCGATCCAATCTAGGATATTTTCGGATGGGAAACATTCTCGACACCCCGAGCATAGTGTATCCATTGTATTTGTCACACAAGATACATACTCAATACTCATGCAATATAGGGCATATAAAGCTTTCAATTAATAACTAAAACAATGCTAATAGATTACTTTAAAAAGCAGACCAAGTTCCAGTTGGAATGTAGTGCTATGGAAGAAGAAGCTTGCGATACACTTACGAGATTGACTGATTCACCGAAACCTAAACTGCTAAATATTATTATTATTGCTAAACTGTTAGCAAGTTTGCAATACTAAATATTATCATACCTAAATATTGTAACACACTGGAGTCAGTTTTTACGCGGAGGATGTGGGCCGCGTGAATTAAAACAACGTAAAAAACCGCGTAAATCCCAAAATGTGTCTGAATGAGCCATGGAAATCCCGAAATTCTAGTGAAAACAAAATCGCATAAAAAGCGAATCGTGTACAAAAGCCGCGTAAAAAATGACTTCAGTGTACGCTGTGAAGTGAAGCGTTGACTCTGTCTTGATCGAATGGTCCAAAAAAATTAAAATCCATCGAGAAACGGCTGAGATATTAACGTTCAAAGTCTATCAAATTTTCGAGACGTTTTTGATTTTTCGAAAACGTAAAGTGTACCCCAATATAGAAAAGACAGACGTAGTTCTACGTCAAACAATGAAATTCCGCATAAATTTCCGGGGAACTTTTTGCAAGCATGGAGAAATTTCCACAGATGTTCTCGGAGAAACACCCGCAGACAATTTTGGAGAGACTTCTTCAGAAATTCCAAGAAGGACCATCTAGATGAGTTGTTATATCAACTGCTTTTTCCTTAATCCTATTTTCAATTTTGTACAAACATGTGTAACGTTGAAGTTAAATCATGTACTTAAAATCAGTAATACATATTATAAAAACGAACTCGAAAAAAGACGTTCACTAAATTGTTGTAATGTTCAGCGTAATATTTAACATTGATATTTAACGTGTATTTGCTTAGAATTTAATTTTGGGTCGCGCGGATTTGGCGCAGAATGGATTTTCAGTGGTAATAGTGGTAATAGAGTATACTTGCTGAAACACAAAATCACGTTAACCAAGAATATTCAAAAGCTTTATACCAACGTTTGAAAGTTACACAAAATTCAGTAGCTATTTACCTATTCACATCAACAAATAAATCAAATTTTAAATTGAAATATTTAGACTCAAAACAGTGACAATTTTTGGAATTCTGATGGAGAAATTTCAAAAATTTTCGTTGAAACCTTAGAATAAGAAACGCATTTTCTTTTGTCGTGAGCGAGGAAGACAGAATTTTGTAACATTTCATCGCCATGAACGCGAATTAATAAAATTGTCACGCAAACGCTCTCTAATTAGTTGATTGTACTACATTTTCAAAATGATTCTTTTGCGAAAATCTCTTTAGTAAGTATATTAGTGGTTCTGAAAAGATCCATTCACAATGTTAGATGTAAATTTCCTCTTGAGCGGTTCAACTGGGAGTTTATGATTGTTTAAAACATTATGAATCGATGTCTGCAGGAATACCAAACGCTTAACCGCTGCTGCCATCGGCCGAGAAAACTTGATCAGTAGTGTTGTCGTCGACACTCTATCGTCACACACCGCCGTGCCGCGCTTACTGTTGGCTTCTCGACAATAATGCCGGGCTGAAAATGCCGATGATGCTGACCTGAGAATGCTGACGATTCTGCCTTCCTCTTAAAAAGGCTTTAGGTTTGCGAATGCGTGGCTGAGACGATGATGCAACCGTTCTAAAATTCCGAAGATGCGATGCTGTTATTGCTTTGCCTGTTTCGGTCAGATTGAGAGGAAAAATTCGCGCTGCGCTATTTTATGCCTTCTTAGCAGACCTAGCGTGAGCTCATTCGTTGACGTCTGCACCAATCAGAACGTGGTAATGGAATGATGCAAGAATGATGGGGTACCCATATTTATAGGTTTTCGTGAATTCAATGTTTTGCTTTGAAAACAGTTTTAGGCCTATTGAAACAAGTTTTCGGATATTATCAAGCATTAATATGAAAGGCATACTTGAAAGCTGTCGATTGAGGGGTTAACTGCAGAAATCTGTTCACTAGGGTAAAAGCTATTAACGTTTGAAATCTTTCAACACAGCGTAACGCGGCCGATTTAGAAATTTTGAAATGACACCCGGTATAGTAAAGAGAGACGTAAGTCCTACGTCAAAATCAGGAAGTATCTGGCAACCTTCTCAGGACTGCCTGAAATAAACCACAAGTTGGCTCAGCAGGGGATGTAGACTGTATCTCAGCCCTTCTACTGAAGGGCCCTCTAATCCGTGCGATAGCGACTGGAGGAGAACATTATTTTTAACGCTTAGAGCCTTGAAAAAGGCTGTTTGCTTCGGCTAAGTGCAAAAAGTAAGAAAACGATCTTTTCAAATAACCGCGAATTTCTAGTGGTGGTATAAAAAAGACTGAATGCTCTGCGAGCGAATGCACTTTTCTTTTATACCTTATTTTGAATCTTCTCTGCTTCCCAATTGGTGGGCCAATCAGCTAGTGTCTTGTATCCCGCTTCTTTGTCAGCCAAAGCGTCATCATCATCAACGCGTTCGAGAAGGGCTTCTTCTTTTTACGCTTATTGCTCGCTGCTGGCGTCTATTTCCTAACGGGACTTTTCGCTTGATACAGGCCAATAAGCCGGGCAAGCGAGCTTAGAATTGCAGTTCAGGTGAGAAGTACGTGTTCTTTTCTGAGACAACATTGTTAGTAGTAGAAGGAAGGAAACACCCGGACATGGGATTTCTAGTGATAAGATTTAGAATTGGTAACATGGGACGATCATTCAGTCACGTTCGCTTTGTGTGCGGTCAGTAGCAATGTTTATCTAGATATTTCTTGATCAATGCCAAAAAATCCAACATTTGATGAAAACTCGATTGATAGTTTATTAATGTTTTAGCTGTAATCGGTGTTTTCTTTATCCAAATAAGATTATGTGAGAGATTTGGACATCTTATGAATCTTTAAAGGCATGGTCAAGCGAAGTCCTTCGTCCACTTCGCGGTTAAATCAGAAAAATTATCTACTGTTAGTTTTGACGATATTTATGAAAATCACGCATAAAATTTTATCTCTAGAATATTGGATTTGGCACCCAAGTACAATTTCTATCCCGAAGGGTATTGAAAGCATTGATATTGATCTCTATTATTGGCTCTCTGAAGAACCGTTTGTTTTTTGGACATACATGCTGCATCATGTGGCTTTTATTCAGCCTGTCTCGGCTCAGCACCGATGCCGGCCGGTCTCGGCTCGACTCTGCTGCTGCTGCCGGTATCTGCTCAGCATTGCTGCTTTGTCGGGTCTGTAGGGTGGACTGCTGATGTGCTGGCTAGGTTTCGGATGATGATGGTCGCTTCGATGGTGACGAGCCGAAAAAGCGGTCGGTGCAGACTTCATTCCTATTAAAAGTGCTGTTCAATCAATGATGCAGTTGCTTCGCTTGTCCCGGTCAGAATGAAAGGAAAAATCGCGTTGCGCTATTTTATGGCTTCTCGGCAGACCCAGCGGCTGCTCATTCGCTGGTGTCTGCACCAATCAGAACGTGGTAATGGAATGATGCAAGAATTATGCGGTACCCATATTTATAGGTTCCCTTGAGCTTAATGTTTTCATTGAAAACAGTTTCATGCCTATTGAAACAAGTTTTTCGGGTCTTATCAAGCATGGACATGGAAGGCATACTTGAAATCTGTCGATTGAGGGGCTTACCGCAGAAATTCGTCCACTGAGACGAACGCTATTAACGTTTAAAATCTTTCAACACAGCGTAACGCGTTCGATTTGAATATTTTGAAATGACACCCGGTATAGTAAAGAGAGACGTAAGTCCTACGTCAAAAACCTCTATCTCTAGAATATTGGATTGGCACCCAAGCACAATTTCTATCCCGAAGGGTTGTCACGCAAGCTAATTAAATTTTTAAAACGATTCTACTGCGAAAAACTCTTTAGTAGATCTTGAAAACTTGAGATCGTAGAAAACTTGATCAATGAATCGTCCACTTTGAACGTACAGGGGCACACTAGAAGTTAACTTGCTGAGAGCAGTGTGGCGAAAGGCATCTAAGGTTCGATTTCTCAAATTTAAGCACCTTAATCAAAAAAAATATTTGGTAGGCGTACTAGCGAACACCATCCATAATAACCGGTACCATAAAGTTTTTCATGAAAAGTTCCTAATTTTGAGAAAACCCGCGTTAGATGTCTTTCGCCATATCAATTTCTGGAGGTTAACTCATGCCGGCTATTTGCGTATATACGATAGCGCCTGGCTGTGGAAGTGGCGGGTAGAAAATCAGCCACTGTCAATAATTCATCTTGTTCAGTGTTTTCATTGACAGTCTATCGTCACACCGCCGAGCCGCGCTTACTGTCCGGTAGGCTTCTCCTTTGTGCGGTGGCCTCGACAATGCCGGACCGAAAATTCCGATGATGCTGACGATTCCGCCTTGCTCTTGAGAAAGCTTAAGTTTGCGATTGCATGGCTGAGACGATGGAGCAACACTTCAAAAGTTCTGGCGATGCTGTGGTTGCTTTGCCTGTTCTTGTCAGATCTCAGGGTCAGATTGAGAGGAAAAAAATCATGCTGCGCTTTTTTATGCCTTCCTGACCTAGCGAGAGCTCATTCGCTGACGTCTGCACCAATCAGAGCGTGGCAATGGAATGATGCAAGAATGATGCGGTACTCATATTTATAGGTTCTCGTGAATTCAATATTTTGCTTTGAAAACAGTTTTGGGCCTATTGAAACAAGTTTTCGGATATTATCAAGCATGAATATGAAAGGCATACTTGAAAGCTGTTGATTGAGTGGTTAACTGCAGAAAACTGTTCAATAGGGCAAAAGCTATTTACGTTTGAAATCTTTCAACACAGCGTAACGCGGTCGATTTAAAAAATTTGAAATGACACCCGGTATAGTAAAGAGAGACGTAAGTCCTACGTCAAAATAATCCCTGTGATGAGTGGATAGACCGAATATGGTTTCTGATTAAAGTTCAATCTATTTGGCTTATTTTATTTTATCTGTGTACTCAATCATCACAAAATTTAGTCGAGACACAAACAATGTCGAAGACTTGCTTTCTCGTTGACGCGTATCAAATTTAATTTTGAACTTAAGCATGATTTTAAAAAGAACGTCCAAAGCTACAAATATTAAATTAAACTAAAACAGACGACACGTAGAAACTATTAGACTCAACAACAATAATATAAATTAATTTTATCAATTTATTCACACTTGATTTTGCTTGAAAAGATAAAAACGATAAGCTACGAATATTTACGTAAATTAAAAACGAGTAAAACGTAAAACATAAACATCGCTCGGGAGGAGCCAGTGTCCCTCTTGTTTTGGCCACCACCACCCGATAGGCGCTTTTAAAATCTCGATGCGTTCTTCCCTCACCTCCGCCGAGCGTGACCTTTGTAGTCTACTTCTAGCCCTGAGGCAGGTTGCTTGAAGGGCTGCGATTTGATCGCTCCACCAGTATACCTGAGGCCTGCAGTTCCGTGGTCTTGCTTTCCTCGGCATAATCGCAACACAAAGTCGAGGCAAGACCGCAACCAGTTCGTCGCCGCTCAAACTTTCCGTGTTTTCTTCCAGACCCATAGCCTCTCTGAAGGTACTACCGTCGAAGTGGGCGACCTTCCATGCCCGGGTTGTAGGAGTAGCTCGCCGGCTTTCTCTGCTTGACTTGCTGCTTATCCTCTACCGGATAGCCAAATAGTCACCGTGAGTGTATCCGTCGTTGACCCTCCACTGCAAATCACAGACTAAACTAAATGTAACGTCTATTATCGATTCCACTCCTTTTCGCTGGAAGGTACTTCTGGAGCCTCCGTTGCACAGCACGACATCCAGCTTGGCTTAAGCTCTGCTAGAAGCGTTTGTCCTCTCCGATTAGTACAGCGACTTCCCCACTCTATCGCCTACGCGTTGAAGTCTTTTGCAATGACAACTAGCTTGCTACCCACAAGGTTCAGCCGATCGACCATCTGGGTGAATTGTTCTGTCGGGCACCTTGGTGGGATATAGCAGCTGCAGTAGTGTACTCCATTTATTTTCGCAATAACTGTACCCTCCGCTCTTGTGTTCAGCACCAGTTGAATAGATCGCCGATAGCTACGTTCGTGTTCGTTTCTGCTACCGACTGCCACAGTAACTGCTGGGCGGCCGCACAATGGCTAAGGTTGAGCTGCGTTACTTACACTGCTTCCTCGTATAACCACTCAACGGGAACGCAGGTCCACCCATGGCTTGGTTGTGTTCCTACTTCGTGCTCGCACATAGCGTACACGATGGTGCTTTATTGCACGTGTGCGCTTTGTGACCATCTTCGCCGCACCGCCTACATATGATACTCTTTACGATCCCGCTGCGAGGTAACGGAAGTACTTATCGACTACCGGTGGTTGGTGGAGGTTGACCTGACATACTGACCGGCCAACTTTTTGCTTACTAACTTTGATCACCTTGTTGGCGTCGGTGGCCGGTAACCTCACCGTGGTAATCTGCGTCCCTTTCGATCCTCTTCACAGGCGGATGGACCCCTTTGCCACCACCACTCCACCTTGGTCCTTGATGGCCAAGGCGATCTCCTCCGACCTCATATAGCTGCTTACATTGGAGGGTCACTTCATCATGTAGAGCCATCACTTCAACACTCTCGCCTAGGACCTCCTGGGCTAGTGCTCCATATGAGGTACCGCTCGCCTGTGAATCCTTCCTTAAGACAAGGATCATCTCACCCACTCTCGTCCTCCTTATACTGCGAACCTCTTCAGCGAGGTCCACCAGTTTCTCGGCACTGCGTATCGCCATGAGCACATCGGCGTAGCGTTCTTTCTCTGTTTTAATAAGCAGTGCTTCAACCTTTTTCCTGGCTCTCGCCGGGCGCGTGTTTGCCACTTTCATCTTCGATTTCCTGGCTATCGTTTGCCAGGAACTGTTCGACCGCTGGTCGGCTTAGCTTTCTTCCTCCGGGGCCGACTGGCTTGTTTCGCCCAAACGGTATTTGCTGGAAGTGCGATGTACGAATTTCGGCAAAAGTTGACAAGATCCGGACAAAAAAATCATTGGTGCTCAATTATTATACTGCATCCATCAACACTTCATCGTGCATGTAACTGAAAAATCCATCCTCTTGTAACCTATGAATAAAGAATCCGAAAAAAAAAATCCTCATTTGAGTGCGGCAGCTGAAAAAATCAACTCCCCTTCTAAGCAAATGGCGAGATGATTTACGCCAGCCCTGCCGTCATGTGCGGCTTTCGCATTATCATATCCACCCTCCGGGAGCAACGTCTTCGAGAAAAGCAGAGCAGACTAATGCGACGACGACAACAGCCGAGACCTATCCCACATAGAGGTCGGGTCATAGAGATTCAGTAAAGTAGGTACCACCACCGCCACATCGCCAGTAAGACAAGCGGCGCAAGAACGAACAAATCCAGCGAACATGCAACCCCCAAAATGAGGAGTTAAGTGCGGGAAAATCCTTTACCACGGACGAGAACAAATGGTGACACTCAAAGTGGAATGAATATTCATTCACAGATTTATGTCTCGTCTTTTCGACATTTCACCGCAGGGCATACTTTTGCAATAGCAATCGTCGTCGCCGGAGGTTCGATATAGGCCAGGCGCATAACTTCCAAGTTCAGAATCCACTTTGGAAACTCATCGACTAACGAATGAACGAACTGGAAGGGACGTTTGACAGCGTCAAATTGGAATTTTTAATTGATCCAGCTGTTGCAAGGCGCAGTCGAACTCGACGGTTTCGGCAGCCCTGCCTCTTAGAGAGAAGTAGTTTTTAATTAGTTTTCGACGTCGCAAATTAGTTGACGATCGATTGAAAGCTGGAGCGGGTCGGGGACGCTTTCCCAGAGCCCATTTGAATGTCGAAAGGCGTGTGCAGTAGTTTTTGATTTGAATGACATTCATGATGAAAAGCTGCTGGGTTCCATTTTGGACCCAGGAGGGTTTCGTTTTGGAACGGTTCGATTGATTTGAATTTCTGGAAATCACTTTATGTGATGGCAATATTAAATTGGTTTGCACCAACTTTATAACATAAATACACAAACACACAAACTTTAATTCATGGATGAAGTGTCTACCTTATTGTTTATTACTAAAAAGAATGTCTTATACAATATTAAATCAAATTTCCTTAAAGTTTAAGAGACATCATTATTTATTTACGATAAGCCAAAGGAAATCAGCAATAATGATGGAATCTAAAGCCATAAAACGGACGCTTCTATCTACAACGGCACTCGGCAGCACTTTCCTCAAATTCCCCGCTTTCCCATTTATTTAAGACAATAACTTTCCCTTGTTGTCTATAGCCCTTTTAACAACTTCTCCAATGCGGTCATCTCGCCTTCCGCTCCGCACCCACGAACCATCGCAGACGCGATAAAACTTTTCATTTGGTCTTAAAAATGATCATAAATATTAATAAATTTGTTCATAAACTCCGGCTCTGGCTAGCGACGGGAACGTGCACTTCGTATATCGCATGTGTCTGTCGGCGAGGTCAAAACCTCCGAATGGCGATAAAAAAAAGACAAAAATTAATGCGGATTTACGAATTACTTTGGCCCGCGTCGGAATATTCTCCCCTCTGTGTTAATATATACCGGGAGCAGCTGGCAGGGAAACCGTCACGATTCGTGCATTATGTACCCGGGCGTTTTTGTCTTGCCGGCATCATTGCCCGGAAATCAGGTATGGCGGTTTTTTGGCTCAATTCTATATAAAAGCTATGCAAAATATGCCACCGCGCAACATATTAAATTTTCCTGTGGGTTCCGGTTCTGTGGATCATTATAAATACTTGTATTTATGTCGAAAAAAAAAAAGAATTTCTAATTTTGTTCAAATAATTATTTTGGGAAATTCTATGAATTAGGTTCTCAGATGAATGAAAATTGTAGAACACATTTGATCTTCTTCAATTTTAGTGAAGCTCCTTGAATGAAAATATGCAACGAAAACTCGTTGGCCTATTGGATTCCCTTATCCATTTTGCCCCAATGGGTTTGAATTGTCTTATAAACATGCATTTTTCTCATGCGGTTCGTTATTTACGTTTTTAGATTTTGAAACTGACGCAGTTCTGTGTGTTTTTTTTTTTTTCGAGGAGACGAATGCGTGAAAGAGTCACGCGGTACGACGATACGTATGCAAAAATCGATTCCAGAGTACATATTTACAAATATTTACATTTATTGAACTAATGAACATGCATTAAAACATTTTGTAATTTCAAGCCAACGAATAGTAAATATTAAGATTTTTATAATTAATTGAAATAATGACGCCTAACGTGGATTCTCCTTACTTTTTGTGGTAATTTTGGAAATTATTAATGAGTGTCAGTGGCGTAGCCAGAAAATTTGTTCTGTGGGGGGAGGGGGTTTTCTGAACATTTTTTTTTAATTTGAGAGGGTTTGAAGAAAAAATTTCTTCTAAAAATGTTGTCTTTGGGGGGGCGTTATCTCCAGCAACCTCCCCAACCCCACCAGCCCCCACTCCATTGGCTACGCTACTGATGAGTGTTATTAATAAAGTTTTCATCAGAACTATGTATATCTCGTTCTTTGATCGGTTTTTCGGGACCATTTGCTGTGCCTTATTAGCTCCGGTAGGTATTGCCTGAATCACCTCTTCCAGAAGTGGCCAACGAAAGCTTATTGCAAGCCACGCAATAAAGCTGCTGTCGGATAGAGACCATGCTTTCGATTTATCCGAAAATCTCGAAAATAAAGATAATTCAATTTAATTCAATGCTTTCGACTTGTTGAAGAACCACAACAGCCAGCGATTTTGACTAAGTGATCGTGCATTTGAGATGGCTTAAACTCCCAACTGACGAATAGGTTGTTGGCCTTGGGAATAATTTAAATTCGGACAAGGTTCGCTCAACGGACTGGGTCAGCCATTTCCAACTCACATCCCCCCTCCCCACATGAGGGGAAGCCGGGGGAAATTGGAATTCCACGAAGCATTTGCGCTCATAAACTCTTGGGCCAGCTTGGTTTGGTCGATAGCTAATATTGGTCGTTTTGCAGGATCGCATTCGGCCGAAAAGGACATACGGCTGAACTAGACATTTGGCCGCAAAAGTCATTTGATCGAATAGGTCAATTAGGGAGTGTCAATAAATGCCGTAGAGGGGGGGGGGGGGTGCATTTTTTTTGATGAAGTGTGGCAATGGGAAGGGTAGCTGCTTACGCTAAATTTAATTCATGGCGATCCTAATACCATTGGTGTTATCAAACAGATCCTGTTAGAACAATACGGTGATCGATTTGACTTTGCGACAAATGTGTCGACACTGTTTAACATTAAGAAAAGTGATAAAAGTCACCTGAAATTCTTCATTGAATGTAAGGAGATTAACACAAGACTAAAATCTAACTTAAATTCCAATCCCATCACTGGAAAAGAAATCATAGATATTTTAACCGTTACTCGATATCTCGACAATATCGCATACGAGTCAGTGTGTATAAACCAGAACGCAGAAATTAGATCCAGACCCGCGAAATCTCAATTCAACAAATTTCCCAACAAAAGCAACGTCCCCTCGAGTAGCTCCCCTAAGGAGCATACAAATTCAAAACCCCCATATAGGAACCCGATGCAAAAACAAAAATTTAAATCAGAGTTTCACGCGAACGAAGTGGACGTAGATAACGACGACGACGATGACGATGAGGATGACAATGTGCAAGGTACAGTGATGC
Organism: Armigeres subalbatus; assembly: GCF_024139115.2. Lineage (NCBI taxonomy): Eukaryota > Metazoa > Arthropoda > Insecta > Diptera > Culicidae > Armigeres > Armigeres subalbatus. The sequence continues at coordinate 268,024,181 of NC_085139.1, read as the reverse complement.
AACCCAACAACGTGTCAAATTTTCGCCAAGAGAAGACGATCTCTCAACAACGTAAACAATTTTATACCGTTTATTCGCTACAAGTCTAATAAAGGGATATTAAATTTCTTGATAGACACTGGAGCGAATAAATCGGGACACGTGTTAAAGTGCCAAGAAACCAACCGACCCGCAATAGTGACTAATAAAAATGGTACATTTGTTATTGATAAAGTATTTCGTGTGTGGGCTGCGAAATGGTGAGTTGACATCTGGGTAGGAGCGACCTACACAGCTCTGGTCCTCACAAGTTCCAATCTCACGCTTCCACGGGTTTTCCGATGACAATCGACCGCCAGCTAAGGGTTTTGTACTTAGCTGGTAGTGCAGCCTGGGCACTGTTGTCCTTTTGACATCAGCTAGAGTGAGGGGTGCGACCAAAGGGACCATCGTCCCTAACTCCTAATCCCAAGGCGTTAAGCGACCCTTGCCGAGGGGATGCATGGCCAGGGGGGTGAAATAATGAGCTAGGCCTTTAACGGAGCCTGTGGGGTACCTGGGCCCCCTCCACAGTAATTGTCCCTTACCGCGTCATGCTGGGCTCTGGCGTGGTGGACCTCTTTTCCCGAGCAACTCGTGGGACCAAAATGGAAAACCAAGTCAATTCTTCAATTAGTGATAGTAGTGTAGGCGACAACCCCTTCGCAAGAGGTGGGTTGTTCAGGTCTCCGCCTAGGAGGCCAGATGCAATAGTCGGCAGCTTGGTGCGCAGCGCCAGCGTGGGTCATTTAACCTTCTCCTCGGCAATGCCGGTAGAGGTTATCAACGGCCCATGGCTTGTGGAGGCGATGAACCGCAAACGCGATGGGCTTTCGGCCTTCGAGGTGGCGACGGAACAGCTGGACACCATCATCGACTTTGCGTCATCGAAGCATAATATCAGTAAGGACCTCAAGAGGAACTTGCTGAAACTTCGAAAGTCGATGTTGGACGTCAAGCTGGAGAGGGCGGTCGGGACGACCAAAGGTAAACCCGTGAAATCCGTGGAGTCTACCCAGACTGAGGCCCAAGGATTCGCGGACTCGGGCAAGGTCGAATCGACTGAGGGCGTGCCAGCGAAGACGGAAGTGCCAAAGTCTACCCAGACTGAGGCTCAAGTATTTGCGGGTACGTCGGGGGTGACTGCTCCAACGGAGCAGACACAAAAACGGGGGAGACAGTCTCCAGGGGATGAGCTCCCTGGGGGCCGCTCCAAAACGCGGAGGGTTACTACCCCGAACAAGGGTAGTGGGGCTGGGAAGCTGAACCCCGGTCAGGTACCTCCAAAACCGGGGGAGGAAGGACCTGGAAAGGTCCGTCCACTCAGGAAAGACGGGTTACGGGGGTTACGGCAGGCTGAAAGTTCTCAGCCGCACCAGACCAGGGAAATAGAGGGGGGTGACGCCTCCTGGACCCTGGTCAAGAACAAGAGGAAACCGAAGACGTCAAGAGCCGAAAAGAAGGCCCAGGCGAATGAGGGTAGCAAGAAGTCTAGGGTAGGCGCCAATCGCTCCAGGGGCGATGCCCTAGTCATCACGGCGGACGAGGCTAAGTACTCGGATGTTTTGAAGGCGATGAGGAGTGACGTCAAGCTCGGTGAACTCGGCGCCGACGTACGTCGAATAAGACGTACCCGGATGGGCGAGATGATACTCGAGCTGAAGCGGGGCGTCTCGCAAAAGGGCGCCGCCTACAAGAAGTTGGCGGAGGAGGTCCTAGGCGAGACGGTCAAAGTGAGGGCACTCACGACGGAGGTGAATCTAAGGGTTAAAGACCTGGACGAGATCACTGAAGTCGAAGAGCTCGTCACGGCACTGCGGCGACAGTGTGAAGTGGAGACGACCACCGCAGCCGTTCGGCTACGGAAAGGTCCGGCAGGGACGCAGGTAGCATTGGTTCGGCTATCTGCAGCGGACGCCTCCAAGGTAGTCAAGTTAGGGAGCGTCAAGGTGGGATGGTCGGTATGCCCTGTGCGCATATACGAGCAACCCGAAGTTTGCTTCAAGTGCCTGGAACCGGGGCACAAGCAATGGGACTGCAAAGGCCCTGACAGAAGCAATCTCTGCCGACGCTGCGGATTGGAGGGACATAAGGCACAATGCTGCACGAACCCTCCCAATTGTTCGATTTGTTCCAGCAAAGCTGTGAACAGCAAGCACCCCATGGGGGGTTCGATGTGCCCGGCGTTTAAGCGTGCTGCAAAATCACAGTGCAGGTAAGGCAGCTGGCTTGTTCGGCCTCGCCCGAGTGTTTGGTGTGCGCAGGTTTAGAGGAAACGGCGGAACACGTGTTGTTCGTGTGCCCGCGTTTTCGCGCAATGCGTGCCACATGCTTGCCACATGTGGTCTGGACACTACCCCGGACAACCTAGTTCGGAGGATATGTAAAGATGAAGTTGGCTGAAACGCCGTTTTATCGGCTATCGCCCAAATCGTCTCGGAGCTACACAGAAGGTGGCGCGTGGACTCAAGGATGGCTAGTTCAGGCGCAAATAAGAGGTGGTCCAAGGGTTCGGAGTCGGCTTCATGGGTCATACCGGTGGTCATGCCCTGTGGTTGAACTCGATCCTTTTATCGAACAAGTGGCCGCGCGAAGAACAACATGGTATCGTCGCTTTCGCGGCGTTGGTCAACCGGGCGGGTTCCGAGACCGAGCCCTTGACGGGTCCTCGTCAAGGCTGGGGCAGGCGTAGACACCGCGTCGGCAAGTCCCTCTGTGTGCTGGCGAATAGGCCCTATCGCAGAAAGGTCAATTTGGGGTGCACGCGTCATCATCATTCTTGATACCAGTCGTGCAGAGGGAAGCAGGCGCGAAGTCGACCCTTTCCACCTTCCGAGGACATAGGGCGTGGTAAGGCCACCTGGAAAGCCGGCAACGCGCTGGCACGATACCATGGTGTTCTTCTAAAAAAGCGAGTCACGATGTTTGATGCTGCAAGGACACGCAGCTAACCTCAAGGGTGCGTTGTGCACTGGCCCCCCCCCTCTTTGAAGCATTACTTTCTGGTTGTACCGAAGGGACGACGGACTTGGCGGCAATGGAAACGGTTTAGCGGGTTGGGGATGTAGTCCTGCCTCCCTCGTTTGCTGTTGGAGGTGGTCCCTAACCCCGCACAGGGCCCCGGTGGGAACTATGGTCGTATGCTGATAAAGAAGGGGGGATTTGCTCCTTTCCGGAGGTGCGTCTGTTCTCCATGTTAAGAGCGGCTAACAAACAGCGTCGGTTCCACATGTTAGGGGCGGCTGATTATCGTCTTAGTGCCAGCGAGGGACTTTAAGCAAAACTGTGCACATCATGTTGCATCGTGTCAGCATCTTCAACGCGATGTAGGTAGCGCAACCCTGGTAAGGTAGCCCGAAAGGTACCGAAAATTCTACAGCTACCAAGAAAGGCAAAGGTAGAGCAAACCGATTGATTCAACGACAACAGACCCGGTAACGAATAAAGGACAACGATTGGAAAGTCGGATCTTGGAACGTGAGAACTTTGAATGAACCCGCACGTGTTGGGCTCCTGGCTCGTGAGCTGCAGAAGATCGGCATGAGTGTGACAGAAATCCAGGAAATACGGTGGCCCAGATCTGGAGAATCGGGCGATGGATCCCATAGCGAATACTTCATTCAAGTACCACATCTACTATAGCAGCGGTGTTAGAGCAGAATGAAGAGAGAAAGAGAATGAAGGGCAAAAACGATAGGCGGAGATTTTACGCAGCTGTCAATGACGCGCGGCATAAGACTGCGCCAGTGCCCGCCATGTGCAATGGTCGAAAGGGGAATTTGCTAACAGACAAGACTACAGTGGCAGCCAGGTGGAACGAGCACTTCGAAGATTTGTTGAACGGTGAAAATGAAGGTGTATTAAGGAGCAAGATGGACATAGTCGGCGAGGGTCAAGCTGTGGAACCACCAACGCTGGCGAGGTAAAGAAGGCCATAAACGGCCTGAAAACAGTGAAGCTGCTGGGAAGGACGAGATCCCGGTCGAGCTTCTCAAACACGGAAGTGAGCAGCTGCATCAATCAACCCATTATCCATAAAATATGGGAGGATGAAGAACTGCCTGCCGGCTGGTTGGATGGCCTCATATGCCCAATCTGTAAGAAAGGGCACAGACTAGAGAGGAATCACCCTTCTGAACTCGGCGTACACAATCCTGTCGCGTATCTTGTTTAACAGACTGAGACCGCTTGAGGAGTCCTTCGTCGGCGAATACCAGGCAGGTTTTCATGAGGGTCGATCAACGACGGATCAGATGTTTATCCTGCGGATGGACCTTGATAAATTCCGGGAGTACAACTTGCAGACTCACCTTCTGTTAATTGATTCAGTGAAAAGGAATGAGCTGTGGCAGATAATGTCCGAACATGGTTTTCCGGCGAAATTGATTAGACTGGTACGTGCAACGCTGGATGGCTCGAAATCAAGTATTCGGATTGCGACGAAGTGTCAACCTCGTTTGTGACCTTAGACGAATTGAAGCAGGGTGATGCACTTGCGAATTTATTGTTCAACATTGCCCTCGAAGGCGCTGTTAGGAGATCTGGCGTGCAGAGGAACGGCACTATCATCATACGGTCGCATACCCTAGTAGCACACATACTCCACATAGGTTACTGCAACTCATATGTGACCAGATTTAGTCGCAATTAAGTTGCTGCAACCAGATTTGCCTGACTTGTGCTGCTCGGGTATGCTCCTGGGCTTTGCGGACGACATCGACTGCATTGGAATCGATCGCAGAGCAGTAGTGGAGGCTTTTGTCCCACTGAAGAGGGAGACGGCGAGGATAGGCTTAACCATTAACTCTACCAAGACAAAGTACATGGTGGCAGGTAGAGATAGGGGAAAACCTAGTGGTGTTGCTGCTGGGGTAGTGCTTGATGGGGATGTGTTTGAAGTTGTTGAAGAATTTGTTAATCTTGGAACGCTTGTGACATGTGACAATGATGTTTCCCCTGAAGAGAAAAGATGTATTACTGCTGTGAAATGGACCTTTACGGATTACGTAACCAGCTTAAGTCCTGCAACATGCAGACGGAAACGAAATTTGCTCTTTACAAAACTATGATTCTACCAGTGGCCCTTTATGGACACCCTAACAGCACACATGTTCTTCATAGGTTACTGCAACTCATATGTGACAAAATTCAGTCACAATCAAGTTACTGCAGCCATTTGTGACTGACCTGTACTGCTCGGGCATGAAGCATGGACATTAAAAGAGGCGGTCCCGAGAGCTTTCGGGGTGTTCGAGCGAAAAGTTCTACGTACAATACTCGGAGGGAAAAAAGAAAATGGCGAGTGGCGCAGACTCATGAATCATGAGCTGTGTCAAGTATACAAAGAAGAAAACATTGTGAATCGTATAAAATACGGCAGACTTCAGTGGGCTGGTCACTTAGTGCGAATGTCGGAAGAAAGAATAGTGAAAACAATATTCAACAGAGAACCAGATAGGGCCCGGCGACTTCGTGGAAGGCCACGAACACGCTGGCTGCACGCGGTGGAATCGGACCTGGGGACCCAGAACGTTCGGGGAAACTGGAGGAACATCGCTAAGGACCGACGATTATGGAGCTCTACAATACGCCAGGCATAGGTGTATCGACGTTGTAGCTTACCAGGTATCCAGGTAGGGTAATATCAGGATGTAGAGTTCATGAGTCATATATAAACGAATTCCAACTATTCTAGAAAGTTGCGCGGATAGGCATAGCTTTCATTTAGTAGTTGTTGCTATGAAATTTGTTAATCTCACTCTGAGTTATTATTTCTTAAACGCAACTTGATTGGTAGAAAGTTATACTATAGGTAAACCAACTAATCCCATAAATACATGTATCGCAAGCAGTGATGGGAAATGTCATGGGATTTCTATTAATAACTATCTAATAACTTTTTTCAAAAGTTTTTTACAGTTCGGATTTTTTTTATTATCATGCAATGCTTAAAATATTCTAAAACTTTATCAAATAGATCATTGATCTAAGCACAAAATGTGAGGCATGAGAATGAAATTAAAAAATTGTCACGGAATGTCATGACAATAATGTGATTTTACACTAATTCAGCTCTCACGCCGCCAATCTCATATTTTATGCAATGACCTATTATGACATATTCGGCAAAATTAGAAATTAGAATTCAAATGACTTATTCGGCCAAAGGACCTATTCAGCCGTAGGTCATGTGGGTTTTTTCTTAATGGTTTGTTCGGCCTAGCAGCATTCGGCCAAATAGCTTTCGGCTGAATGAGTTTCGGCTAAACGACCCTAATATGGGGCAAAACATGCACAACCCCTCAGTCTGATGAGTTTGAACTATTGTATTTAGGGTTTTCTGAAGTCGCTTATGCCTTCAAATTCTTGATTAATTCATAAACAAGGTTCTACTGGAGTGAAAATTATTCATCACTGTTCGTTTCCAAAACGACATCACACAAATTCACAAGACATTTCCCCCCTCTCCACCGTCGGAACATATTTTCTTGAAAAGCGAACTCAACCAGGAAAAATTGACTTCCTCCCAAAAACACGGACAACTAACAAGCCGCCTCCAACCGTACCGTTCCCGCTCGGTAATCGCTTCCTCACATTGCTGGAGCAATTCGTAGCCAAAGAACGATGAAGTTATTTAAGACTGCCGCATCCCTTTGATAACCACCGAGTTCTTTCGAATTATGGTGCATCGCCCGGTTGCAGTAAAGAGCTTTGCCGTGCGGTGGTGAGGTGGAAACCAGGAAAACTTTCTTCCCTCGTAAACTCATTCTCGCTCCGAGGATCGGGCCTTGATTTTCCTCCTTTTTTTTGTGTGAATATACACACCGTTTTTTTTCTTTCTTGCTATCTTACTTCGGGCAAATTCTTAGTTTAAGCGGAAGAAGTTGCTCCTTTGGTGGCGGTTTCCGCAGAAGTCGTTTTCTTCCAGCTATTTAGACTAGCAAGGGATTGAGTGCATTTGAATTGCATTTTCGGTAGTAAATTTGCCGCTTAACACGGGCAGCGAAATGGCGGCGTCGGTAGAAAGTTTTTCCGTTCTTGGAAAAGTGAAATGCCTGGAAGCTATTTACTTACTCCGCGCTAGCTGCCGGTGTCAAATAATAAATAGTGGTACAGGAGTAAAAGAAATATGGTGTAGAAACAGGGAAACAAAGCTTTAAACATTCTGTAAAACAAACGTGTGCTTGATATTGTTTCTTAAATTTGACACAGTTTAACAAGGGGCCGTACACTAATTACGTAAGCAATTTTTCTGGGTTTTTGAAGCCCCCCTTTTCCATACAATTTTTTTATTTATATGGAGCGTAACAAAATGGCAGACCCCCTCCCCCCATAAGTGCTTGCGTAATTAGTGTACGACCCCCAAGACTGTGTGAACGAAACTAAATCCATGATCAGAATTGTAAGTCCACTTTGTAAAAACATCCTGCTTGTCAAAACAATGTAATCCCTTCTCATATCTACATGACTGCAACATGAAAAAACTTACCACATCTATGATCTGCATCAGCGTCAGCCCGAAGCTAAGCTGCAGTGGATCCGATTCGTTGACCACCGGCCGCTCCAGCACATTGTAGTTATCGAGCAGATTGTGCAAGAGGCGCTTTTCGTGGTAGCCGGCATTCACAACTGTGTGGAAAAGAAAGAGAAGGGAAATGATATCGATTAGAATCAAGCTCATCATTCATATGACAATATTTCCCCCCCGAAAAACTCCCTCCGGATTAGGCTGCCATTGTTCCCCAGGATCCATCCGTGCCTGCCATCAATCTCACAATCGTGATACAATCGCTTAATCTACCTGCAGTGAGCAGAATGGCAATTAAGTAGCAAACATCTAAATATACAACAATGTGTCGGTAATCCTCTTCGCTGCTGCTGCTCGCTATCCGGAAGCTCGCTCTTGTTGGCGGTGGGTATGTAAATGGGCGGACTGTGTAGGGAGCAGCCTCACCGACTGCCGGATCAAATAATGTAGGCACAGATGCCTTTCGCCGGAATACAACCCGCAGGCGGCAAACCATCCCTTGATCAAAAGGGGGACGCCAGCGACATAACATAAAGCTCGATTTGTTGTTGGTTGAGATGTAAAATGTATGGATCAGAGGTTGCCAATTTTTCGAAAGCAGGGACCCAAAACCGTGTGGATGTTACCGCGACTGAAATAAATCGGAAGTGATCCAGAATGAACTTCTAGAGAAATTTTAAAGAAATTCCAAGACTTTCTTCCAAGAGTTTCCGAAGGAATTTCTTGAGGAATTACTGGAAGAATCTCATAAAAAAATTCCTGAAATAATTGCAGAAGCAATTTCTCAAAAAAGTTCGAAGCGAAGGTTTTCTTGGAACAATTTCCGTAGGTAGATTAAAATTTCTATAGGGCCGAATTTCCGAAGGAATTTCTTAAAGTATTTCCAAAGCAGTTCGTTGAGGAATTTTCGAAGGAATTCCTGGATAAATCTCCGAAGGATTCTCTGGAGGAAATTCATAAGAAATTTTTGATGGAATGCTCAGAGAAATTCAAGATTATCGGAATTTAGAAATTCCTGAAGAAAATTTCGGAGGAAATAAGGAGTCAAGGGTGTGGAATTTCTGATGAAATTCCTGGAAGAATTACTAAAAGTGTTGCTAAAGGGACGATGAAAATTACGAAGAAGTTTATGAAGAAAAAACCAGAAATTTTTATGAAGGAATTTTTGAAAGAATGCTTTATGGATTTTCTGAAGATAGTATTTCTAGATTCATTTACAGATATTTAATGAACGATAATGAACAACTGGATTGAACCGAGTGCTGGACGGATAATCAGTTCAAAAAGAAGAGATCATAAGGGACAGATCGTTGATAATACCGGGTTTTGATGCACTCCGTGTAGAATAAACTGAACGGTTGAATGTTCCATCTAGCTTCTGCTAAGGGAGAGTGTGAAGGGCGGTTCTCACATACCTAGTTCGCTGCACTTGAAAGTCAAGTCTTTCGCATACTTCGGCTGATAGTGAATGTTGTGAATTTTTTATTCGCGATTATCATGAGTTGCTTTCAAAGTTCTTGACCTCTGAAATCGACTAGTTACTGGCGTTTGTTGCTTGATTGGTAAAAATCCGAGATAGTTAGGTCACAAAGTGGGAAAGGGATTCGCTTTAACGACATTGAAGTCACTTGCATGTTTGTATGATTGCATGTTTAGATAAGTTAAAATACTAAGTTATTACGATTTCCCGTAACACGGTAGATCACTTTGACGTAGTGTGTTGCGGTGTAAGATCTACCAAACAGAGCCCTAGCTTAATCAATTTTTCTAGCTAGGGCAATAAGTTGTGGTAATTAAGGATTCATCGTATTTAGTCCCCGCTACCAACAGCAGTCTCAGAAATAAAACATAATTAATGTTACCTTGCAGACAGTTGAAAGACTCGAATTCCTTTTGTTTGAGGCTAGACTGTATGCAGCGGAAACAACTTTTCAAGCAATTAGTTAAAAAACCTCGGTACCCGGTCCTAGGCTGAACTGACTGCTGGAAAAATCGAGTTAGGGGTTTAAATACGTACTAACTCTTCATGAACTGGTGAAAATGGTAGTGAGAGGAACACACGGAAGTTCTTATTACTGTACAAATTCTCTTGCTTGAAACGGTCTTATAGACAGAGCTAAATCCTGGGTTTTAAAAGTTTTACTGATGATATTCTAAAAGCAAGACAGTGGACAATCACACCTCGATGTGAATAGACGCGTGTGTTCACTCGCAGTTTTGCTTTTGTGCTGTTATAAACGTGCGCGAAATTGATTACCGGCGGTAACAATGACTGGCATAGTACAAGTGAAAAACACGCTAGCGTTTTCGTTTCCTGATGGTGCATCTCAACCATGTTTGGTTGACATGGCCCGTTTTGTGAAATCGCTGAAAAGTGATAAGCTGTCGATGGAAACCGCGTATAAAATAGCTGATGAAAGATCAGTATTTATACGGTTTAAAACGGAGGAGGCAATGGAGTATGTATTGCAGACCAACGAAGAGATGTTACCGTTCCACTACACAAGTGGAAAGATGGTGATGGTGCACATGACCGTAGCAGGAGGAAACACCCGGTATGTAAGGGTTCTTGACCTGCCGCCTGAAGTTTCGGATTCCGACTTGTCATCCGTGTTGGCAAAATTCGGAAAAGTCAAACGAACAGTGCGTGAGCGGTTTCCAGCAGAATATGAGCTCGATATATTTACTGGAGTTCGTGGCGTCTATTTAGAGATTGAAAAGGCGATTCCAGAAACTCTCTATTTCCGAAACATGAAAGGTAGAATTTTCTACGATGGGCTGAAACTCAAGTGTTTCATTTGCAAAGCTGAAACGCATCTGAGAAAATCATGCCCGGTGATGCTAGAAAGAAGAAGCGTACACCAGAAATCTAACAAGGAGCTTGTTGATATTGTAGTGAAACCAGCTACAGATAGTGTAGATATAAATAGAGCTGCCGCCGTGGTCGAACGAGTTGCGCCCGACAGTAGCAAACTGAAAACCAAAAAAATGGGACAGAATGTGAAAAAAACACGAACACGAGAGCGCTCATCTGATGCGATGTCTGCAGACACCGAAACGAAGAGCGCGAACGAAACATCATCCAGTGAGAAAGCAAGCAGTCCTGCCACTGCTCCGAACGATCAACCTAAGAGGACAAAGTACAGAATCGCTTCATATAAATGGATAGAGGATGAAAACGAACGACGGCTGCTGATTGAGGAAGACAAAGTCAGGATAGCCAAAGCAATGAATTTAAGTTTAATTGAAATGGAGTTTTATATTGATAATTAAGTTGTAACTTTTGTATTATGAATTACACATTAGATTCACGGCTCCGCAAAGTGTTTTGTAACACGACTGAGCCTTCAAATAAAGTACATGGTAAAAAAAAATAAAAGCAAGACAAGGATGTGGCTAGGGATCCGATGCATGGCTTAGAACAGTATTACTGTTCTGTTTTCTCAAGAAGAATGAATTGAGTTCCTATTGATAAAAGGCGCACCTTTAATGGGATTGCTCTCTGTGAAGGGTCTAAATAGCGGGACCTTGTCATGGTGCTCCTGAGAAAACAAAACAACAACTGTATCGAAAATGATACTGCATTCCTTATCAATAGTAATGAAGTAATTCGACATGCACTTTAACACTAAGGATACGGGTAACGCTACAATAGATCTAATAACAGGTCGCAGTGGCACACCCGAACAGGAAAAAAAAAAGTTATTACGATATTCGGGACAATTAGCGCTCAACTTCCATATAGAACAGTTGCAATGTCAGCGGAAATTTCGATTCTATGGTCGGCCTAAGATCCCTTATAGTGGGAAGCATTTTCGGCTTCTTATGCACAGTGTATTCATTGTACTTGCTACACAAGACGTTCATGCAGCTGGCAGGTACGGGAAAGCTTTCACTAACTGTGTAAATAATAATAGAACACTAAGTTGAAAAACAGCCCAAGTTTCAGATAGAATGTAGAGCCATTGAAGATAAAGACAATGCGCTGAAAGAAGGCAATGCTTTCTTTGAACGAACGCATTTGGTCTGTATAAGACGAAGTGAGGAGATAATGCTTTCTTTAAATGAATAAGTTTGCTCGGTATGATGAACGCATCTGCCCAGTTTAAAGTCAAGAGAATGAACGCGTCTGTCCGGGATAAGACGAAGGTAGGAGATAATGCTTTCTTTAGATGATAGCATCGCCCGGTATTAGGGGAAAGAAAGTGATAATGTCTTCCTCAAATGAACACATTTGCCCGGTATAAGGCAAAGAGGATAGATAGCCCCTTCTTTAAATGAAGTCGTTTGTCTGGAATAAAGTGGAAGAATGAGACAACGCCTTCCTTAAATGATTGTCCGGTGTAATTAGAATGGAGGAGATAATGCCTTCTTATAAACTCGTCTATCCGGTATAAAGCCTCTCGAGGCAGAAATTCAGTCCGCAATAAAGCAAGAACAGGAGATAATTCGTTTAATAAGCAAGTAGCACGCTTGCCAGGTATAATAAATGATCGATATGGAGCAATTATTTTTCAAAACTGCTGCTATACTATACCACACTTATCTAAGAAAATGCCAATTTGTTTAATATAACATTCTGAAAACGGCATTCTTTCAAAAGTCATTCTGAAAAAGGTATAATCCATCAAAAGTCATACCGTGAAAGTTACAGACTGCCTAATGCTATATTGAGAAAATGAATTCGGTGAAATTTAATACATTTAATATTGCGTAATAAGGGATCTTTTATATTTTCCCTTATTCTGGCCAAATTCGCCTGCATCAAAATAAGAGACCAGATTAGTACTTATTCTCATTGTCAATTCATTCATCTTTACATTATTTCGAGCTAACGCCTATTTTTGAAGAACCACATCTACCATTTCCTTATTCCTTACTTCGTAAAAATGCCTTTTTTTAAGAATGGATCACATCCCCCATTATCACATTCAGAGCATATACATTTTATAAAAGAACAAATAATAACATTAGTTATTTGGTGAAACACCCACTGAAGAAGTACACATTTACCATAGCATTATTCCGAGCAGATGCATTCTTTTTAAAGAAGGATTCACATTCACCATTTTTGAAAACGCATTATTTTCGTTTACAATAATTCACATGTACTATTGCCTTATATCTGTGAAGAAGGTATATACAGGACAGAAGTTTGATTCCGAAGATAGGGAAAATATTTACCAAAAGGCTTTCAATCGGACTTGCAGTTTGATTCTATTTTAGAAAAAAACTACCTTAGAAAACACTGTATTCTGATATCCTTATAGTTCAACAACACATATTGGAAGATCATCTACATCAAATACTATCAAAGGCTATTCAGCTGATAATCTCCAATAAAAAACTCTTGAACGTATATTTGAACGCCGCTTTTATTTTCGATTGCGAAGATGTTGTTTGCAAGAGGTATGTTATTTTCGGGGAATTGTTCCATTCGGGGAAATGTTAAATTCGGGGAATTGTTACATTCGGGGAAATTGCATTCAGAATTTTTACATTCGCGGAAATTACATTCGGGAAATTGCATTCGGGGAATTGGTTTTCGGGGAATTGTCGTACAATCCATCAACACTATTACAAGCACGACCAAGATAAACGCACTCCGAGCTTTCTTACGAACACTAGACGTCGACATCGCATTTCTGCAAGAGGTCGAAAATGGGCAGCTGTCGTTTCCAGGCTATAATATAGTATGCAACGTGGATCACTCCAGGAGAGGGACGGCAATAGCGCTTAAAGATCACATTTGTTTCTCCAATGTGGAGAAAAGTCTAGACGGTCGATTGATTGCACTTTGGGTTGAAAACACTCAAATGCCGCTCTCTACTGATGGGCCGCCACATTCGTGAAATTGATTCCATCCCTTTTTATAAATCGTACATTACCCAAGCAAATCATAACCCGTTCGCAGACTGCCCTTGTTCTAAGCTGATCCTCACAAAGTTTCCGTCGCTCCGTCTGCTAATCCAGCTGAACCCATCCGTCGATGCTATCCACAATTTCTACATCGGCCAGATAGAAGTACCAAAAGTCATGTATGAAAAGCCAACAGCAAATTGGACACAAATCTGGAAAATTATTGCGAATAGACAGCTAACTCAAACCCAACGAAGTACCCTGTATCAACTAATTAACGGAAAGCTGGAGCATCGAAAGCTGATGCACCGAATGAATAGAGCCGATGGACAAAACTGCCTGAACTGCAACGAACCGTGTGAAACACTGGAGCATAAATTTGGCGCTTGCGCACGCGTGGAGGCTGCATGGAGAATACAGGCCGGACTCGATTAACCGGAGAAAATGGCTCGATTATCAGGAGTAATATTTTTGCCCATCTTACAAAAATAGAAATAATATTTGTGTGTATCCGTAACGTATCCAATATGTGTCAGACACCTAGTAAGGATAGTGCCTTTCTCGCTTTCCTAAGGGGTCGTTCTAAAGCTAAAGTTCTCTCCTGGTGTGAAGATCGTCGGCTTTGCTGACGATGTAACCCTAGAGGTCTACGGAGTCAATCCCCGAAGTAGAGCTAACCGCAGAACACGCGATCAGCACTGTGGCGGACTGGATGAGTGCGAGAGGCCTTGATCTCGCTCAACATAAGACGGAGGTGGTTATCGTCAGCAACCGTAAGTCGGCACAACATGCAGTTGTACACGTGGGAGACGTCGCGATCACTTCAAAGCGGAGTCTGAAGATTCTTGGGGTCATCATAGACGACAAGCTTACCTTCGGTAGCCATGTCGAATATGCGCGCAAGAAGGCTTCGACTGCTGTGGCAGAATTATCGAGGATGATGTCCAACAGCTCCAAGGTGTGCGCCAGTAGACGTAGGCTACTTCTTAGGTACGGCGGCCCGTCCTGGGCAAAAGCACTGGGGGTAACCAGTTACCTGCAGAAACTAGAGAGCACCTTCCGCTTGATGTATCTCAGGGTGATATCGGCCTACCGCACGGTATCGCGCGACGCATCCTGCGTGATAGCGAGTATGATGCCAGTCGGGCTGGTCATCCGGGAGGACGAGGAGTGTTTTGACCTACGTGGCACCAGAGGAGCCCGCGAGCGTACCAGGGTGGTTCCGGTCGCCAGATGGCAGTGCGAGTGGGATAACTCCTCGAAAGGTAGGTGAACCCACCGGCTGATTCCTAACATATCAAGCTGGGTGGGGAGACCCCATGGGGAGGTTCACTTCCATCTGACACAATTCCTGTCAGGCCATGGCTGTTTCCGACAGTACCACCACAGGTTTGGGCACGCGGAGGTCCCCGTCTGCCCTGACTGCCCAGGTGTTGACGAAACTGCAGAGCACATACTGTTCGTATGTCCTCGTTGCGACGTCGAAAGAAGAGCAATGCTAGACGTTTGCGGCCGGGACACAACTCCGGATAATCTTATCCAAAGGATGTGTCAAGCGGTGGAGAAGTGGAACGCAGTCTCGACTGCAACCACTCAGATTGCCTGCAGCTTGCAGAGAATCTGGCGCGCCGAGCAACAATCGACAAGCATGACTAACTTGTGATTGGTAAGTTAGAGCGAAAGTGCCGAACGCGAAGAAGTGTGTGAATGGTCTGCCCATGTAAGAGGTAATGGCGCAGCGGGTGGCAACCGAGATCGTCACCTCGAAGCATGGCAGAAGGGTGAATGAATAGGTGTATGTATGGGCTGCACACGCCGCGCTGGGAGTAGCGCAGGAATGTTGGTTCCTAGGAACTACTGATACCCCGCGTCGTAGCAGAGGAGTGTGGGTGAGCATGCAAGTCAGTCTCACATGGTACGAAAGGAACGAGTTGAGTCGTGTTGAGCTAGTCTCATATGGCATGAACGAGGTGAGTCAGACTCACATGGTATGTCAGAAGTGGGAACCTAAGCGAAGAGTCCCACAAGGGATGCCAGAGGGAGTGTTAGGTCGAATGACTCGAGTAGTATGTGTCAGCGCGAACTGAATGAAAGAGGTGAGCAGTCTCACATGGTACGATAAAGGTGGGCATACAAGTTAGTCCCACACGGCATGAGAAGGGTGGGCACAAAAGTTAGTCCCGCACGGCATGAGAAGGGTGGGCACACAAGTCAGACCCATAGGAGCGTTAGCGTGTGTGCAAGCATGGAGTGTATGAGCATGAATCAAGGGTTTGGGTGGGCACACAAGTTAGACCCGCACGGCATGACAGAGGTGCAACAGAGTATGTAGGGTGTGTTTGAGGGTGCGATAGAGCGAGCACCCAAGTCAGTCTCGCACGGGACGGGTGCCTGTGTGAGCGAGAACGAGCGAGTACGTTGTAACGTTATCTAGTATGTCAGTAAATAAATTTCCTTTTATTAGCTTTTTACTGTCTACGATATTAATAAATTATGATAAGTTTCATTAATTAAATGAATATTAAATATTTCGCGAACCATTTATACAACTGCCACTTGCCATAAAGTTATGTTATAAAAGCTGCCATTTCAAATATGCTTTTAAGGATAAAAGCTTTGAAATTAATTAGATTAAATATTAATGAGTCTTGAGAGAAATAATTTAGCTTACTTTAACTTATCCCATAAAACTCGTCTAAAAATTATTATTAAAGTATTAGTGAATTTCAATTATTCTGAAGCTATGACTATGCAAATTTGGGGCACTAATATGTGCTTCTGAAACTGCTCTGCCATTTCTATTTCAACTTGGCTGAAGAGTAGAAGCCAGTTTCAGTGCGAAGTTAATTTTTTCTAAGTTTTTCTAAGGTGTGTACCCAAAAGTGAATTAGAAGAAATCGTTATGCTGATGTCGTGTTAAAAGTTTAATTATATTAATTTTTCGATTTTTTATTGATATGAATAGTTCGAGTACCTTCTGTATCGCACGGAGCGAACGCTCTACTCTCGTGCATTTTCTAAAAGTACATAAAGGTAATTTCGTTATTGAATTCATTTATCTAATATAACATCTAACCAAAATTCATGTCGGACAGCAGCGTCCGAACGACGCTTTTTGTACGGGTTTTTCTTTTTCCCGTTCCCGCTGGACACGTCTCGTCCACGCGGTGTGAACCCGGCCGTGCGGGCCCGCCATTACGGTAGCCAAACGAGAAGTGAGGCCTTCCGACCTACCGAGAATCTCCGAAGGAAAGTATCCCCTTGTCCCGGTGGCTGTGTAGTCCCGCAGGCGAAGGCCAGTTGGAGACCCGTGACGCTTCCCGAGGAGAGGAGACGGCAGAGTATCGGACCATCAGCCACTGCCCCTTCTCGCAACTCTAAATCGGCCATCAACGCACGTGTGCCTATTCCGGCGATGCATCTGCCGAAGAGCTCGGGTGTTCCGTCGCACTACTGATTGGACATCCCCTGTAGCTGGCGCCGTCCTCATCATCTCTCGATGACGACACAGCCCTGCCGGTGTACCCAGCTGCCAGCATAGAGCATAAACCCTGATCAGGTATGTCGTTAATCATGGCCATGTCACACACACACAACAACACTCACACTACACAAAATGAATATTTGGAAAAATGAATACACATAAATGAATTCAATCTAAGTTTCTATTGCGTTAATTTATTTATCTCGCTAAGCCCTGTGGTTTGTTAGTCTGCCCGGGAATGTGTTGAGTTTACGTTCATGCGCTACAGATAGAGTACGTTTTTGCCTACGTTCACTTTACTGCTTCGGTGCGTTCACCTCAGGAAAACTTCACCTCTGAATTTTCGTTGTCTAGCTTTGGAACCGTTCTAAAACCCCTAGTAGATTGCGCTCATGCTTCCTAAAGCTAAGTCGGGCAACTTATTATAACACGACCAGTGGTCTCTCAACGTTGAGAGTGGCGCATAAGTCACTGTGTTTGCGGCAATTCATTTAGAGCTTTTGACGAACGGTTACAACGTTTAGTACTGCCATCCCCCAGAAGTAGTACTGGGAATTAGTTCCTGGGAAACGATGGTGGAGCCCAAGGGAGTTTATTGTTTGTGCTAATCACCGCGTGTTTATTGATTAATTAATCCGCTAGATTGGCGTTTCTCGGTGATATTTTAAACTTCACAGCATTATTTTTCGTGACGCGTTTCGGCTTACTGACCTTCAGCCATCATCAGACGTAACGTGCTGGATGTAACCTTTCAGCTTGGTCAGTCAAATTACACTGTAATTTGTGTAATTTGACTGACCAAGCTGAAAGGTTACATCCAGCACGTTACGTCTGATGATGGCTGAAGGTCAGTAAGCCGAAACGCGTCACGAAAAATAATGCTGTGAAGTTTAAAATATCACCGAGAAAAGCCAATCTAGCGGATTAATTAACCAAGGGAGTTTAGTCGGTATTACCGGTATGGTCGAGTCCGACACTCCAGTACACTTCCGTGTGGTAGTTTGGCAACTACAATGCACGTGTACTGGGTTAGTGTGTAAATGCATTCTCCATTGTAAAAAAAAAGGGGGGGGGGGGTCGTTCAAAAATTACGTAACGCTATAGGGGGAGGGAGGGAGTCAGACCAAGCGTAACGATCCATACAAAAAAAATGCTTTCATACAAAATGTGTTATAATAGAGAGAGAGTGGGGTTTCAAAATTATCAAATTCAGCGTTACGGATTTGGTGAATGAACCCCAAGGGACTGGAACTCTTTATAAAAATGGCCAATTTATGAATTTCAATTCAAAGCTCCGAGATTTTTTTGAAGCATTCGTATGTACATTCTGAGTACAGCATTGACATTGTGACTGATGCCACATCCGAAACATCCGGAATGGGTTCGTTCACAAATTACGTAACGCTAAATTTGACAATTGACCCTCAGTACCAATCAAATGAATGATGTGAAGAACAAAACTGAGTAATTCATTCTACGTTTTGAATAGCCATGTGACGTTTGCCAATATTCAGTCCGAAGTTGCGTCGTGAAGGTTTTATGCTCTGCTTGTGCCCACGATGAAATTGATGTTTTTATTTTCTAAAGGATCTCTCGGTGGCCAAGGTGATCCATACGCAATGCCAAGCTCAGAATATTGGATAACAACTCGGTGAAAATGGTTCTCGACAGGAATCCGCCAAGGACAATAAGGCGAGAAAGGTGGATCGATTTACGGACCCTTCGTGGACTACAAGGTTGGCGAAGTGAAATTACTGACCGAGCTGAATAAAGACAGATTTTATGTACTGCAGAGGCCACTCCGGCCTTAGTTCGAATAAATCAAATGAAATAAATTCCATTCCTAGAATGTCTCTGCAAATGATGCTATGCGATGAAATTTGTTATTTTTTCATTTTACGGATGTTCCGGATCTTTCGGAAGGCCACGGCATGTATAAGCCACAACATCCAGTGCATACTCAGATTATAAAAACTAATGCATCTGAAAAATCCTAGTGCTTAACGTTACCATTTAGAAGTGCATTTTTTGGGATCCTCCAGAGGACCCCACGGTTGTTAGAGGTGTGCGCCGTCGCTGCTAACAGTTTATGGCATTACGCCGCGGCCGACATTTTTGCATCGGTGTGCCGCTGTTTAAAATCTGCCAAGTCACTGATCTACAATTTTCACGCCGATTAAAATTATTATTTCTGCATGGTATCTAATATCAAGTACTGCATCTGCTCTGTACGTTATTCGTTGAAATTAAATTAACATTTGAGAGACTGACTGAACTTGTCCTATAGTAGAAGCCCTGTGGATCCACGATAGGAAATTTCTTTCCTATAGACGACACTCTATTTGATTTCCATGTTCCGTTTCGGGATGTTCTTCGTCCCTCTTATAAACTCCCAAAATTATTCCTATAATGGACACTCAAATGTTTTGACGGGGAAGGGTCGTTTGGTCGAAGGCCACAAAGCCGAAAGTTGTTTGGCCGAATATGTCATTAGACCGAAACTCGCCTGGCAGAAAGGACAATTTGGCCCGAACTGCCGAAAAAATTCGTTTGACCGAAAATGCTGCTTGGCCGAATGAGGTGTCATTTTTGGCCTATTCAGCAAATGACATAAGGTCGAAAACGGTTTGGCCGAATATGTCATTTGGCTGAAAGCGACGTACGGGCGAAGGTCATACGGCCGAACTGATAATTTGACCGAAAAAGACATTCACTCCGACATCTCATTTGGCTGAAATAGTCGTTTGGCCGAACGGTTGACATTTTTCGCCATATAATCAGTTCATGATGACATTTTAGGGCAAATTGCTCTTCCTGCTGAACTGCCGTTTCGGTCAAATAAAATTTTCGACCACAAGGCCTATCCAACCAAATGACATGTTTGGATATACGGCTTTTTCGGCAAAATAACCAGTTTGGCCGCACCGCCAAACCATTTTCCACATAATAACCGTATCAGACAAATGGAATTCGGTTAGATAGCTTTCGACTTAACGTATTATTCGGCCAAGTGGTATTCAGGCCAACGGCTTTCCACTGAAAGACTTTCGACCAAACGACCCTTTTGACAAATTTCCCGTGGAATTTCCAAAGAAATTCTAATGGACAATACATAGAATTCACCAAGAAATCCAAAGAAATTCCGAAAAAAAAAACAGTTCAAAGACGTTGGAAACAATAATATGGAAATATTCCAAACTAAGATGTTTTATAGAAGTGGGTTTTAAAAGCGAGCGGAGGGATATCGAAATCCACTTCTGTAAAACATTCTTTATGCCTGCCGTATCCTAAGGAACTATCAAATCTATACCTTCGCCTCTTATTCTATCATTATCATGTACGTCTAAGTTTGGAAAATGTGTTGGTGCAGGTTCGTGATTTCGGGTGAAATTCCTCTGGGCAATAAATTGGACATTGACTGTAAAGTTGCCCTATGCTCTGCGGGGGTGGTGGTATTGGCTAACGCACTACTTCACTATATGCAAAGCTCAAAGAGTTGCTGCTATGTCCCACTAGGCGTCACTTCTTCTTATCACGAATAACTTTTATACTGTCGGAAACTCACTTTTATTGCTCAACAAATGGGGGGAATACAATTTTGGAGAACCTATCGGTTTCTAGTGCTTAACATGGAGTGATTTTATTTGATAAATTCAGTTAAAAAGAAACTTATCATCTACTACAACTAGCTCAGATTTAAATCATGTAGCATTCTGTTCTAGCACTGCTACTACTACCTCGACCTCAAATGTAGTACTAGATCAAGTGGCACGAATCTATAGATATACATTGGGAACTAGTTGAGAATAAACAAAATGATATTAGCATTTCCATATCATTGTAAAAAGCGTTTAGCTTCAAGCAGAAGTAATACACTCATCTAATTAATTATAACGTTGGAAACAGTTTTCGTGAAACTTACTTAAAAATTTCTGGAAGAAATTCTGAACAATTTTAGTGGAAATTCCGGAAAATTCTCGACAAGAAAAAATTTAAGCATGCATGCTCGCTGGCATAATAAGCAAACTCCTAAAGAACTTCCCGTGAAAACTTTAGAGCAAAAATTCAAAAAACTTGGAAGAATCTCCTGGGAAAGATAATTAAATTTTTTGGGGAAATTATAGTGGAAAAAAATTTTACATAACAAATTCAATAAATAAAAACACCTCACCAATTCATGCCGTCTCTGACCTAAATTATGACGAACGCTGCCGCCGACAGTTCTCGAGGCAGGCCTCTGACGGTAGTCACAACCCATGAATGGACCAAATAAAGATTATTTGAGCAAAAGTTAAAATTTCAGCAACAAAAAAAATGGCTCGATTATCCGGAGTGAATTTTTTTCCAACAATCCGGATAATCGAGTCCGCCCTGTACTACAACAGAAAACTGCCACTTTGCTCAACGGATGGCATCGAGGCCGATTGCAGGCAGAAAACTTGTTTAAACCGGATGTCAATGAGAACGGATACAGCGAAGGAATAAAATTAAAATTTTAAAAATGTTTGCCAACTATGTCACCTTTATTATTAGAAGTAATACACTGGATTCTGTTTTGACACGATTTATATTTTCCCAATTTTGCACTCATCCTAAATGTGTATCACATATTAATTATCATGTGATTTTCCTTTGATTTATCCTGGATTTTTGAAACATGTGACGAAGAGTTTGGTGGTGAATTGAAGTCTCACGATCAAAAACACGAGCGAAAAAAATCGTGTAAAAACAAAATCCTGTGTATTGTTATTGACATTGCTGCATTAGAATTTGAAAGTTATATTGATGTTTAAATAGTTATGTTGTATAGTTACTGCTTTAAATCATCGAAGAAATAAACAAAAATTTCCCATCCATGAATGTTTTTCAGACAAAAATTGGCTTCTTAGGGGAACAAATAGGTGATATTTTGAAATCTGTTCAGCAGCATAAAAGCATAAATATGGAGACGCATGGTATATTTGTGCGATGATTCATCTTGTGACTAAACTTTTCATGCAAATTTCATGTCATCCGTTTTATTACATTAATGAACAAGTGTGTAATGATTTGTATGGAGCTTGTATTATTGGAAACCTGAACCCAATTGCATGTTGGGAAGAGCATGTTCTTGGTTAACATTTTGAATACTGCGATCAAGAAATCATCAGAATAATTTCAGTCTACATCTCGAAGGTCTATATCTCCATATCTCTCCCTAATTCAATTTGTTTAGCACTCACTATCCCTATGTCGATATGCTCAAAATTTTCGGCTACTAGACCATATTTAGGGAACAACAAAACTATCAACAACAAGAAATGACATTTTTGTTCTGTTGTCGTATTGCTTAGCAACGAGCATTTTTCGATCTAGTACCTATTTCAATGTTTCTTCCGTGCTTCGATCTCTTCCTATCTCAATGTCGAGATGTAGGTAGATAGTCGACTGTAAGTTGGTTCATGAAATCATGATTTTCAAATCATGAACACGGTAAACTATATATTTGTTTCCGTGAACAGAAGTAAATTCCGGTTGAAACCATACTAACGATTATTATGAAGTATTGAAATGAAAACTAATAAGAGATGGCATAATTATATTTATAATTATTGCTCGTCAAAAGTTCTTTAGAGTTTAGGTACAGAAGTTTCACGGCTATCCCATGATATTATGACAAGCACTCTTAAAATACTTCAAGAATTTGTAGTCTTAGAGGCACACCAGTTTTTTTTTAGTAATATGAATGAATAAATAAAAAGCTTAATCTTATAGGTTCAATGGCTTGTTAAATTTAAAGATTTTTGAAGAAGTTTTCCAAAATCAGCATTTATGTGAATCCGTTGAGAACCCCTGATTCAGACGACTAGTGCAGGTGAATTTCTAAGAGGCATTACTGAACGGAACAGGCAATCCAGTCCTATTACGACCCACATATATAGGCATGTATATTATAGTTGGAGTAAGCCACGGCTCGCTTGTTCACTTGTTCGTCACCTCGCTTCAGGTCCTTTTGCTCCCCGCCGCCTCAGCCTCAATCAGCGCGTACACATTTCGGCGAGTGGGCTGGTGCTGTTTGGCATAGGCTTATCGCTTTAATCTAATCTAGCGCAAAAGCCGATAAACAAGCCAGCAAAACAACAGCGCCCTTAGCTCCCTTCCCACGTACATAGCTACTTGGTTTGTTGGGTGAGGAGAAAGTGTCGGCGACCGGCGGCGGCGGGGCCTGGTCGAGAGTCAACCAATCACGTCAAGTGAAAGCGGTATCAACCGGTCGACCATCCCATCCACATCCAACATACATATATGGAGTTAGAGCTGAGGAAACATGCTCGAACTCATTAGTCGACAATCGACAGAAGTTTCAGTCGAATGGAACGGAACGACTATACAGACTGATGCCGTTAATGTTCCGGGATAATTGTTACGGTGGTTGTAATCGTTCGTCTATTCGGCGATATTGTACAGCTGGGATTGTTGTCGCTTTATTCCCGGTGAATACATTAGCATTAAATAGGTACAAATTTAACCCTTGCGTGGTTTGTGTATTTGGGTAAACTTTCTCGCCTGGAACAGAATCCGACAAATGGGACATTGTTGACACGTAGCTAAGCACTTTCACAGTTACTAACAGCGGGGTTCCAAAACTATTTGCAATTTATGCGTTAATAGCCATTAGGTAGGTAGTAATATTATCAAACTGGAATTCGAACACACCAATCTTCATGATGGTCTGCTTTGTAGCTATGCTTCTTAACTTTGAGAAACGCCAAGCTCCTCACGGATTTGACTAAGCGATAGCATAACATATTCAAAGAGGATTAGTTAATAATGGTCCTGGTGACAAAATAATTTCAACAATTTGATAAGAAATTGTATGTTGAACAGCTAAGAATTAAGGCACTGATAAATTCATAAACCTTACTTGACTGTTTTGAGGCTGCATAAAGACCCCTTATATGAATTTCCTAGTACATCCAAACCAAGAAAGCTTAACAAACATTTGAAAAACAAAACTTAATGCTTAACAGGAAATTTGTTCCAAATCCTGTCGAGGATTTGTTCCAAATCCTTTTGAGGAGTTTTTCCAAATCTTGATGAGTATTTGCTCCAAATATTGGTGAGAATTTGTCCTAAGCCCTGTTGAGGATTTGTTCCAAATCCTGTCACACATTTGTTCCAAATTCTGTCGAGGATTTGTTCCAAATCCGGCCAAGAATTTGCTTCAAATCCTGTCATGGATTGGGTTCAAATCCTTTCAAGGATTGGCTCCAAATCCGTTCAATTATTTGCTCCATATCCTGTTAAAGATTTTTTCCAAATCCTGTCACGGATTTGTCTCAAATTCTTTTGAGGATTTGTGCCAAATCCTTTCGAGGATTTGTTCCAAACCCTATTGAGGATTTTTATCCAAGGCTGTCGAGGATTTATTCTAAATCCTTTCGAAGTTTTGTTCCAAATCCTGTCCAGGATTCGTTTCAAATCCTGTCGTGGATTTGCTGCAAATCTTGCCGAGGATTTGTTCCAAATCCTGTCGATGATTTGCTTCAAATTCGGTCGTGGTTTTGCTGAAAATCCTATCCAGAATATGTTCCAATTCTTGTCGAGGATTTGTTCTAAATCCTGTCGAGCATTTGTTCCAAATCCGGTCGAGAATTTGTTCAAAATCCGATTCAGGATTTGTTCCAATTCCAATCCTCAGCAGGGTTTGGAACAAATCCTCAACAGGATTTGGAACAAATCAACAGGATTTGGAACAAATCCTCAACAGGATTTTAAACAAATCCTCAACAGGATTTGAAACAAATCCTATACGGGACTTGGAACAAATCCTCAACAGGATTTGGAACAAATCCTCAACAGAACAGGATTTGGAACAAATCTTCAACAGGGTTTGGAACAAATCCTCGGCAGGATTTGGAACAAATCCGCGACTTGATTTGAAACAAATCCTCGACAGGATTTGGAACAAATTCTCGACAGGATTTGGATCAAATTTTCGACAGGATTTGGAACAAATTTTTGACAGGATTTGAAACAAATTTTCGACAGGATTTGGAACAAATCTTCGAAAAGATTTGGAACAAATCCTCGACAGGATTTTGAACAAATCCTCGACAGGATTTGGAACAAATCCTCGACATGATTTGGAACAAATTCTCCACAAGATTTTGAACAAATCCTCTACAGGATTTTGAAGAAATCCTCTACAGGATTTTGAAGAAATCCTCATCAGGATTTGGAACAAAAACTCATCAGGATTTGGAACAAATCCTCAACAGGATTTGGAACTAATCCTCGACAGGATTTGGAACTAATCCTCAACAGGATTTGGAACAAAACCTCAACAGGATTTGGAACAAATCCTCAACAGGATTTGGAAAAAATCCTCAACAGGATTTGGAACAAATTCTCAACAGGATTTGAAACAAATCCTCAACAGGATTTGGAACAAATCCGCAACAGGATTTGGAACGAATCCTCAACAGGATTAGAACAAATCCTCGATAGGGTTTGGAACAATTTCCCGACAGGATTTTGAACAAATTTTCGACAGGATTTGAAACAAAATTCCGACAGGATTTGGAACAAATCCTCAACAGGATGAGAACAAATCCTCAACAGGATTTGGAACGAATCCTCAACAGATCAGGATTTGGAAAAAATCCCTGGCAAGATTTGGAACAAATCCTCGATAGGATTTGGAACAAATTCTCGATAGAATTTGGAACAAATCCTCGGCAGGACTTGGAGCAAATCCTCGGCAGGATTTGGCACACATCCTCCGCAGGATTTGGAACAAATCCTCGGCAGGATTTGGCACACATCCTCAGCAGGATTTTGAACAAATTCTGAGCAGAATTTGGAACAAATCCTTAGCAGTATTTGGAACAAATCCTCAACAGGATTTGGAATCCTCGACAGGATTTAGAACAAATCCTCGGCAGAATTTGAAACAAAACTTCGACAGGATTTGGAACAAATCCTCGACAGGATTTGGAACAAATCCTCGACAGGATTTGGAACAAATCCTCGACAGGATTTGGAACAAATCCTCGACAGGATTTGGAACAAATCCTCGACAGGATTTGGAACAAATCCTCGACAGGATTTGGAACAAATCCTCGACAGGATTTGGAACAAATCTTGACAGGATTTGGAACAAATGCTTGACAGGATTTGGAACAAATCTGCAACAGGATTTGGAACAAATTCACATCAGGATTTCGAACAAATCTTCAACAGGATTAGAACAAATCGTCAATAGGGTTTGGAACAAATTCCGACAGGATTTTGAACAAATTTTCGACAGGATTTGAACCAAATTTTCGACAGGATTTGGAACAAATCCTCAACAGGATTAGAACAAATCCTCAACAGGATTTGGAACAAATCTTCAACAGGATTTGGAACAAATCCTCAACAGAACAGGATTTGGAACAAATCCTCGACAGGTTTTGGAACAAATCTTCGACAGGATTTGGAACAAATCCTCAACAGAATTTGGAACAAATCCACGACAGGATTTGAAACAAATCCTCGACAGGATTTGGAACAAATTCCTGACAGGATTTGGAACAAATTTTCGACAAGATTTGGAACAAATTTTCGACAGGATTTGAAACAAATTTTCGACAGGATTTGGAACAAATCCTCAACAGGATTTGGAACAAATCCTCAACAGGATTTGGAACAAATCCTCAACAGGATTTGGAACAAATCCTCTACAGGATTTGGAACAAATCCTCAAAAGGATTTGGAACAAATCCTCGACAGGATTTGGAACAAATCCTCAACAGGATTTGGGACAAATCCTCAACAGGATTTGGGACAAATCCTCAACATGATTTGGGACAAATCCTCAACAGAATTTGGGACAAATCTTCAACAGGATTTGGGACAAATCCTCAACAGGATTTCGGACAAATCCTCAACAGGATTTGGAACAAATCCTTGACAGGATTTAAAACAAATTCTTAACAGATTTTGAACAAATCCTCAGCAGAATTTTTAACAAATCCTCGACAGGATTTGGAACAAATCCTCGACAGGATTTGGAACAAATCCTCAACAGGATTTGGAACAAATCCTCAACAGGATTTGGAACAAATCCTCAACAGGATTTGGAACAAATCCTCAACAGGATTTGGAACAAATCCTCAACAGGATTTGGAACAAATCCTCAACAGGATTTGGAACAAATCCTCAACAGGATTTGGAACAAATCCTCAACAGGATTTGGAACAAATCCTCAACAGGATTTGGAACAAATCCTCAACAGGATTTGGAACAAATCCTCAACAGGATTTGGAACAAATCCTCAACAGGATTTTGAACAAATACTCAACAGGACTTGGAACAAATCTTCAACAGGATTTAGACCAAATCCTCAACAGAACAGGATTTGGAACAAATCTTTAACAGGATTTGGAACAAATCCTCGGCAGGATTTGGAACAAATCCGCGAATTGATTTGAAACAAATCCTCGACAGGATTTGGAACAAATTCCCGACAGGATTTGGAACAAATCCTCGACAGGATTTGGAACAAATCCTCAACAGGATTTTGAACAAATCCTCAACAGGATTTGGAACAAATCCTCAGCAGGGTTTGGAACAAATCAACAGGATTTGGAACAAATTGTCAACAGGATTTGGAACAAATCCTCGACAGGATTTGGAACAAATCCTCGACAGGATTTGGAACAAATCCTCGACAGGATTTTGAACAAATACTCAACAGGATTTGGAGCAAATCCTGAACAGGATTTGGAACAAATCTGCAACAGGATTTGGAACAAATTCACATCAGGATTTCGAACAAATCTTCAACAGGATTAGAACAAATCGTCAATAGGGTTTGGAACAA